>NC_048223.1:125714072-125753065 GCF_002007445.2 Ailuropoda melanoleuca
TGTCGCTTCCCAACCCTCGGACAGTGTTTCTCGTGGGTTCCATCGTTTACCAACTATGTTGCAGTCTTTCCAAGTTTGTTGCTTATTTTAAAACTCTTTTTGATGATACCTTTTGATATATAAGTTGTTTGAAATATTTTATAAAACATAAACTTTTAATATTTTAATTATGCCTCTGCTTAACTGTCATGAAACTTGAATTATTTTTTACCATAAGGTTATAAGAATGTTCTCCTAAATTTTCTTTTGACATTTTAATGTCCATTTTAATGTTTTATTTTAGTTTTACCCCTTGAATAAAATTAGGATTTAAGTGATTTTATTGAAGTATAATTTACATACAATAAAATAAATGCATCTGTATTAAGTATAGGTTTATAAGTTTTATGCTCTTAATGAATATATTTTTAAATATAAGTATGTATGCCCTACATGTTCACCACCGTATGACTGTGCCACTCTTCAGACATTCCACAGTTGATGGACATTTGAGTTGTTTCTATTTGGGGGCTATTGTTAATAAAGCTGATACAAATGTTCGTATATGAGTCTTTCTGTGTATGTAGTCTTTAAAATTATATATTCAAATTGGTTATTACTGATATCAAGGAAAGCTGTTTTGGAAAATATTTTAATGTGTATGCAGGAATCTTAAGGAATTCTCTTCTTGGTTTTGATGGTGTTTCAGTTAATGCTCTTTGATTTTCTATGTAGAAAATAAGATAATGTTCCAGTGACAATACTCTTGCCTTTTTTAATTTTTAATTTCAGAGAATTATCTTGTCTTTTCCTTTCCAGTCTTTAAAGATTTTGCTTCTTTGTGTTGCCTTATGACATTAGTTAGAACTTTTAGAACAAAAGTTGAATGATAGCACTTGTTCTTACTCCCAATTGTAGAAGTCCTTTATTGTTGCGTAATGTTACAGGTTGAACAAATTCATCTGTTGATGTTCTAACTCCCAGTCCCTCAAATGTGACCTTATTTGGAGCTAGGGTCTTCACGGAGGTCATCAAATTAAAATGAGGTCATTAGGGTGGACACTAATCCAATATGACTAATGTCCTTACAAAAAGGGGAAATGTAGACGTAGACATACAGGGAGAGAGGGATGTGAACATGAAGACAGCCATCTACAAGCCAAGCAGAGAAGCCTGGGATAGACTCTTCCCTCCCAGTCCTCAGAAGGAATCAACCCTACTGACACCTTGACTTCAGACTTCTGGTTTCCAGAACTGTGAGACAAAACATTTTGGTTGTTTACCTTTATTTATTTATTTATTTATTTATTTATTTATTTATTTAATTTATTTTTATTTTTAATTTTTTATTATGTTATGTTAGTCACCATACAGTACATCCTTAGTTTTTGATGTAGTGTCCATGGTTCATTGTTTGCATATAACACCCAGTGCTCCATACAATACGTGCCCTCCTTACTACCCATCACCAGTCTATCCCAATCCCCCACCCCCTCCCCTCTGAAACCCTTGGTTTGTTTCCCCGAGTCCATAGTCTCTCGTGGTCCATTCCCCCTTCTGTTTACCACCCCCTTAATTATTCCCCTCCTTCTCCTACCGATCTCCCTGCTATTCCTTATGTTCCATAAATGAGTGAAACCATATGATGATTGTCTTTCTCTGCTTGACTTATTTCGCTCAGCATAATCTCCTCCAGTCCTGTCCATGTTGCTGCAAATGTTGGGTAATCGTTCTTTCTGATGGCTGAGTAATATTCCATTGTATATATGGACCACAGCTTCTTGATCCAGTCGTCTGTTGAAGGGCATCTCAGCTCCCTCCACAGGTTGTTTATGCTTAAGCCAAAGTATGGGTACTTTGTTATGGCAGCCCTAGCAAAGTAATGAAGTATAGCCAATTACCCCAGCACCTAGTGGCATAGAAGAGCCCCTGTTTTATTTGGTCCCTGTGTGGTCGGTCAGCGGGTTGTGCTGGCTTAACTGTATTGCCCCTTGCTAGTCTCACCCAGGATCCTTTATGTGGCTATGGTCATTTGTGGTTCTACTAAGACAGAGTGGCTTAAGATGGCCCACTCACGTGTCGAATGGTTGTGCTAGCCCTCAGCTGACACAGCTCAACTCTGCTCCATGTGGCCTCACAACCTCCTGTAGGTGAGATAGGGTTTCTTCACATGGTGTTCTCAGAGCAGCGCCCCCAGGGGGCATGGGCAGGAACTGCAAGGTCTCCAGGGTCCTAGGTTTGGACTCACATCACGTCACTTCCAGCAAGTTCCTTTGTCAAAACACGTCACAAGGCCAGCCCGTGTCAAGAGGTGGGGCCAGAGACTCCAGCACTTATGGGACAAGAGGCAAAGCAACACTAGAAATGTGTGTGCACACAGGGGTGGGGCAAATGTGTGGCCATTACAGCCATCTACCACTCTGACTTTAATGGGAATGTCTAATGATTTATTATTAGTATGATATCCTGCTCGATGTTTCTAATTTTGTTTTGTTTCTAATTTCTAAAACTCTTAATTTTAGAAAATTTATGTCTACTCTCCAGTTACTTAGAACTTTTATCAGAAGCAGATGTGCAATTTTAGTAAATGTCTTTTTGGCATCCCTATAGATGACCATATGGTTTTCCCATTTGACCTCTTAATATAAGAAATGGCAGCAATGGGGGGCGCCTGGGTGGCACAGCGGTTAAGCATCTGCCTTCGCTCAGGGCGTGATCCCGGCGTTATGGGATCGAGCCCCACATCAGACTCCTCTGCTATGAGCCTGCTTCTTCCTCTCCCACTCCCCCTGCTTGTGTTCCCTCTCTCGCTGGCTGTCTCTATCTCTGTCAAATAAATAAAATACTTAAAAAAAAAAAAAGAAATGGCAGCAATGGGATTCTTGATGTTCTGCTCTTGTCTGTATACAGTTGATTTTATCTCTCCATTGAGGAGTGAGCTCCTCGAGGGCATAGACATCTCTGTATCTGTGTGCCGGCACACAGTAGACCCATGATTAGTATCTGTCAAAGTGAGTTGTATCAATGATCATTTAAATTCAAGGCATGTTCTGTCAGTCAGATCGGACAGGGCGCTGGAGGCGGCCTTTTCTTCCCTCAAGTTCACACAGCATATTCCTGGACTTCTCATGAACATTGTAGGGGCCGCTGCAATTCTTCCTTCTCCCACCCCACCGCTCCTGTTCCCCTTCCCACTGCGGTACTCCACCGTCCTGCCAACTCAGAGCTACGCCTCTTTGTCATCGTTATCCAGTCTATAGAAACAGAAAGGGGGTTACTTATCTTCACAATGGCCGCTCCTTCTCCTCTGCGGGTACATGCTTTTCCCCTACTAGTTTCGGGTAACAAGTCAACCTCGCAAGTAGTCCCACATTCAGAAAGAAGGAGCCTCTAGGTGGATACTTATGGTAGTTTTGGTTCCCAGGTTTTAATTATATCCTTGTGATTTCACTGTTTTCAAAATTTCACAGGAAAAACATTGGGGGCAAAATAATATAATTTCATACTCTCTCTCTCACAGTGGAATTACTGCTGTAACTTCATTAGAAGAATAGAATATTATTTCATCATCGTGAGTCACTACAACAGCTGAGGCAAAGCTTTCTGGAAAGACGCAGGCCTCGGGCTTCACACAGCTCAGCTGGTTGCACAAACCAGCCCTTGACCTGGAATAACAGCTGAGGCCCAGGAAGGTGTGTGCATGCTGATTACATCCCATGGTCAGAGCAGGGGCTGGAACCCCAGAATCCTGATTCCACAGCTGCACGCCGTTGGACATAATGAACTTCTGCTGAGCTAAGAGATGTGGATCGAAGATGGATTTGGAGGAAGGATGATATGCTGTGAGCCTGTGGGCCTGTGGAAATTTCAGGCGGCAAGAGAAGACCACAGCTAAAAGAGGGTCCTGGGGAACCAGGAGCCAGGGTTCAGGGCTCCACCTGCTGGGATGCCAGGCATGCACTGTACACTCTGTCTCCTCCTGTCCACGCGTCTCACTGTCTTGAAGTGTCAGAGTTCCTGGGATGGCTGTAGGCCTTCCCAACTTCTTCCTTCTCTCTAACTGCAAACGTTTGGTGGGAAACAGGTAGACTCCATAAACCCACCTTCAGATTCTGGTCCTGGCACCTCTTTACTCTAAACAATAACCTGTATATGACTCAGTTTCTCCACCTCTAAAATGGGGTGAAGAAAGGTGCTCTCCTTCTAGGGTTGTTGTAAGGCTGGAATAAGAAAGCCCATACGTGCTTGGTACATGGAGGCTGCTCAGTGAACGTGTGTTGGGTAAATGTCATGTCTTGTCTATGCATTTTTTATTGTTGCAGTAACAACGTACCACCAACATACTGGCATAAAGACAAACAAATAAATAAAACACATATATTATCTGACGGTCCTGTAGGCTAGAAGCCCCACCGGGCCAAAATCAAGGCGTCAGCAGGGCTGCATTCCCTTCTGGAAGGTCCGGAGGAGAACCCGTGTACTTGTTTTCTCAGCTTTTAGAGGCTTCCCGCATTCCTTGGGCCCTTTCCTCCATCTTCAAAGCCAGAAACACAGGCCAAGTTTTTCTCAAAGAATTTCTCTGATCTCCTCTGCTGCTTCCATGAAATAATAGAAAACGCCTATATTGGTCTCTGCCCCACCCCCTCCGTTCCCGGCATAGATCTCCGAACACCTGCATAATTTCCTAGTGATAAGAGCACTTCTGTTCTAGTATTTGGTCTTTGACCTGGTTCCTGACACAGAGCTCCTAAGTCCCTTGGAATTTTCTGGATGATGGGAGTGTCTTTTGTTCTAACGCAGTGACTCTTGGTGGATAGCTTCAGGACGGGGGCTGGCCGCCAGAAAGACCACACCGTGGTGAGAAGCTTGGAACTTTCAGCCCCTTCCCCAACCTTCCTGAGGGAGGAAGGGCTGGAGATTGAGTTGATGATCAATCATGCCTACGTGATGAAGCCTTCATGAAAAACAACCTCACCCAAGTACAGGATTCGGAAAGTTTCTGGGTTGGTGCACACAGGGAGGCGCTGGGAGGGGCCCAGAGGGCCACAGGAGCTCCACGCTGTCTCCCCACACCGCACCCTCTGCAGCTCGTCCATCTGGCCCTTCCTGAGTCACATCCTTTTCATAATAAACTGGCAATTAGTAAACTGTTCTTTTGAGTTCTGTGAGCCGATTTAGCAAATTAATTGAACTTGAGGGAGGGTCATGGGAACTTCTGATTGATAACCAAGTCTGCCAGAATTGTGGGTAACCTGAGGCCCTGCTACTTGCAATTCATGTCTTAGGTGGCGGCAGTCTTTTGGGACTGCGCCCTTCACCTGTGGGGTCTGGGCTAACTCCAGGTAACGTCAGGATTGAATTGAATTATAGGTCACCCAGCCAGTGTTGCAGAGAATTGCTTGGTGAGGGGAGACCCCCCATCTGATGTCGGAAGTGTTGAGTGTGGTAGGCGTGGGACGGTGAGGGAGAACCAAGGGAGGAGGAGTGGAGGTTTATCTGATGCTGCCTCCCCTTTTAAGGACCCTTGTGATCACATCCGGTACTCCCAAATAATCCGAGCTAATTTCCCTATTTTATTTTATTTTTTTTCAATTTTTAATTTTTATTTTTATAAAGATTTTATTTATGTATTTGACAGAGAAAGAGAGAGCCAGCGAGAGAGGGAACACAGGCAGGGGGAGTGGGAGAGGAAGAAGCAGGCTCCCAGTGGAGGAGCCTGACGTGGGGCTCGATCCCAGGACTCCGGGATCATGCCCTGAGCCGAAGGCAGACGCTCAATGACTGCGCCACCCAGGCGCCCCTAATTTCCCTATTTTAAGGTCAGCTGATTAGCAACCTTAATTCCTTTTGCCATGTAAACTAACCTAGTCACAGGTCCCAGAGATTAGAACATGGATGTATTTGGTGGCGAGCACTCTTCTGCCCACCGTACCGTATAACTATTTCTATAATTGCTAAAAGAAAATAATAAAAAATTGCATAATAAATACGGTCAGAATTACGTTGGTCCAAGCTCCTGGCATGGGGCTACGATTCACGGTGTGATGGCTGAGGGTGAAGATGCAGGGCCAAGCAGAGACACGGGGTTGGAATCCCAGCTCACAGGGTCTCCGGCTGTCCAGTTTGAATGGTTCATTGAATCCCTTTGTGACTCTGTTTCCCAGTTTGTAGAATGGGGTGACAATCACAGCTCCTGTCTGACAAGGATCGCATGAAAAGCTCTCAAAGTGTCTGACATTTGCTAAGTACTTTGTAAGGATTAGTTATTATGTGTTAAATGAATGAAACTTAGCTCCTTTATTTATCATCCTTTGTTCACTATAATGCTTTGGGGCCTTGCTCTGCCGTTTCGATGGGCTACGTGTACTTTCTTGCTCTTTTCTTTTGCTAGATACGTTTTTTGCTTTGCACCACATTTCTGACATTATTCCCTAGATAGCTAGACTCTGGCCTCAACTCTCTTCCGTCAGCTCTGGCATCTTTTGCAGAGGGCCTGGCCCCTGTGTCCACCCCATAGCCTCCGGGAGCCCCTCAGAGCAGCAGTTCCTGATGTTTCTTCAGCAAATTTTCAAGAGGCACATTCGGCTTCTCTGCATTCCACTCAGCTTCACTGTCCTCGTCACTAATTCCAGTGCCCCTCAGCAGGTTCTTGCGGTTCTATCATATTTGAATCAAAATTCTTGCCGTTCCCAAGAGTCAACAGATGTAAATTCATACACACGGATGCCCCTTCTAACGACCGTCGCCAGGACCCCAGGGCCATGTCTGGGCATAATGTATAATAAGTGTGCGTATACGCATACACGAACACACCCTGTTCTCACCACTGTTCACTTGGAAAATCACCTCTACGATTATTTCCATCATAACCATACTCATTGCAAGTCTCAGCTTCTGCTTAGGCTCTGATCGCCTTCGTGCTTATCCAACACTAGGAAGGTAAAGCTGTTGAAACACCCCTCAAACCGGAGCCCCAACTCATCCAGCTAAAGAGGAAGCCAATGGAAAAGGGGTTGAAGACGGAGTGTGACCGCTGACGCCCTCTGTTGGTGGCGGGCGAGTGTGCGCAGATGCTAATGAGCAGTTTCGGTCCTTCCGTGACTGAGCGGGTCCGCAGGAGCTGCGGCCTCGGATTTCACAGCGGGGCCTTGGGGCATTGCTTCAACGGGCTACCTGTTAGGGTCCCGAGCAGCTCCGGATGTATTTGTAGCCCGGCACTGGAGAGCGTTGTCTCCTCGCCAGGGCTCTGGGGGAAGCGGGGGATCTTACTGTCAGGTTCCAATCATGTTCCCTCTGCCGCAGACGTGTCTCATCGGCACCGTGATCCCCGGTGGGTCCGAGGTGAAGGACAAAGGAAAGCTGCAGTGCAATCTAAGCTCAGAAGCGTTAGACCAGACCTGTGGATTTAACCACACCCGTGGGTTACCAGAAATAAAACTGCTTCTTTGAGACAATCACCGAAAAGAAGTCCTCAGTACAGAAGACAGGCTTTTCATTCTCTCCAGCTGCTTTCAGCAAATTCGGAGTATGCCAGGTCTTCTCTGTGTGCATTTCTGAATTGACTACAGACCTAACGTCATGAAAGTTCTAGAATTTTGCTAAATCGCTAGTCTTGTTCATGATTCCAAATGAAAAGTTCCATGATAAGGTACTGTTATAACAAGATACCCGGTGGGAGGAATTTCATGTGCTTTTGGGGAAGAGTTCTGTCTCCTTCCAGCAGATGGAAAAAAAAATGATGCCACTATTTTGTGAAACTCACCCTAGTTTGGGTGTTATCTAACCCACAACAGCATGAGCGATGGGAGCGAAGGCCTTCACCCAACAGGGAAACACAAATGCGAAATCTCCATGAGAGTATTGCAGAAGCTGCAAGAGAGGAAGCCGAGGTAAGTTCGTGTCTTCAAACGTGGGGCAGTTTTCCTAATAAGGTGGTGGTGAGTGAAGTTTCCTTGGAACTGTGGGATGACTCAGGGGTCACCGCGTGAGGACTCGGCTTGTATGCCCACATCACCTTGTCACGTTTAACTGCTGGGTGCAGGAGATCCTCTTCCTTCCCTTAAGGCTGCCTGTTTAGTTTACTTTTTAAATTAATAGACTTAATTTCTTTTTAAAAAAGATTTTGTTTACTTATTTGAGAGAGAATGAGAGAGAGCATGAGCGGGGGGGGCAGGGGCAGAGGGAGAAACAGACTCTCTGTTGAGCAGGGAGCCCGCCACAGGACTCGATCCCAGGACCTGAGATCATGACCTGAGCCAAAGGCAGACGCTTAACCAACTGAGCCACTCAGGCGCCCCTAGGCTTTATTTCTTGGAGGAGTTTTGAGTTTACAGAAAATTTGAGCAGAAAGTATAGAGAGTTTCCCTATGCCTTCCCCTCCCTGATGTCACCCCTCTAACTGCCACCTAGCTTTGGGGTGATGCGTTTTTTACGGCTGATGACCAACGTCGGCCCACTATTAGCAACTCAAGTCCATCGTTTGCATTAGGGTTCTTCTGTGTGCTGTGAACCCTGTGGGTTTTGACAAATGTATATGTCACATATCCACCCTTCCAGGATCACTCTGGATACCTTCACTGCCCTAAAGATCCTCTGTGTGGGCTGCCCTTTTTAGGGTCCCAGTGGCTAGTGTCCCCATTTGTTTTGTCTTTATCTGGTGACGATCGTCCATCAAGGGCCTTTGTTCCTTCAGGACCCTACTGTTTCATCTTCCATCCCCATCCTTCTTTGGTCCTGACACCTCACTCTCCGGTTCAGTCCTCCCCACGTTATTCAGAGGCTCGATCTCCTACCCTGGCTCGAGGGTGATTACTTTGGTCCCCGCCGGCCACTTGGCACCCCCGACCTGGGTCCCCTGGGGTGGCTGGCCCTCTCTGGCTCGCCCTGACAGCCTGCTGGCATCGATTCCGTCCAGGCCTCGCTGGTGCTCCTGGCAGCGGCCGTGGCCAAGCTCCTTGGGCTCCTGCGTGAGTGAGAAACATCTGCTTCATGTAATGAACCAATACTTTCTCACCTCTCATGTCCCTGCTTGTGTCTCCCGGGCTCAGTTCCTACCGCAGGAGCCTGCCCTCGAGAACAGTCTATGAATGTCTCCCCTGAAGGATCACTAGAGCTGCTTCTGTATGTACCATCACTGCCGCACTCAGAGCCCACTTCCGAGCCTGGGGACATTCGCTGGGCTCTCCACGCTGCCTGGGGCCCTTCCTGGCAGGCGACAGACCCGCACCCTCCCCAGCCCTCTGCAGCAGACTGGAGGGCTTTAATTGTTTTTTCATGATGTGCGGAAGTCAGTGGCCGGGCCTGAATGTATTTTGGAAGCGCACGCGGGGGCCATGGCTGGAGGTGGCTTCCCTCTGCCGAGTCCCATCTGTCAGAGTCTGACCGTTCTGCTCTGGGGCTGGGCCTGGGGGTCCAGAGTTTGGACCCTGGGAATGGCCTCAGCACTTAAAGGATTCGTGCCCTGTAACTGATCAGCTCTTCTGAGAGCCGCAGTCTCTGGAATAGTCCTTCTTTCCCCAGTGGGCTTTTCCTCTCGAAAATTAATCTTGTCTGCTCGGAGAGGCTTGTGGGCTTCCCAGACCGGCAGCATCTGCGGGCTGCGGAGGTTCGGCGAGCCGCTCAGTTTCCCGGTGCACACAGCACTATCGCAGCGGCTTTAAGGAACACTCCTTATGTCTTCAGCGAGCTTCGGCTGGTGGGACCCCAGGCAGCTGGGCCTGAGTGGAGAGCGGATGCGGCCGAACCCAGACTTCACCTCTTCACGCTCGCTGAGCCCTGATGCGACGTTTCCAGAGAGGACACCATCTGTCCTCTGCTAATCCGCGTGGCACTGGCAGCAGCCTCTGCATGTGACCCTGCCGGAACACCCCGCGTCCCGGAGCAGCTGGTGCAGCGGTCAAGGGGACAAACACCCACAATGAAGAACCCTGAGCTGGCCGATGTCCACACCGCAGATGCAAGTAGACGTGTCGGCAGCGAAGAGGGGGGGAATTCAGGGCTGGCGAGATTTGCCGTCTCAGCGCTCCTCGGGTGAAATTTTGTGCCAAAAGCAGGACAGAAGCAGCTTGTCGGGGAGATGTGGGAGGCAAGAGGCGTTCTCCACAGGACTTTGCAGGTGAAGGAATGAGGGCAGGTGTCTGAGTCAAGATGGAAGATGTTCTGGATCTCTCTTTTTTAAACCAGAAAACACCAACACATTTTTATGACGGGAAAGGATTCAAGGGTGTGTGTGCTCTTCCCTCAGTGGCTTTCTAAGTGGAGGTGAAACCAGGACTCCTGTTCTCCACTTTCCCTCCAGCAGCTGGCTGGGGGCTGAGCAGACAAGGGAGAGGACAGGGGCCCTCCTCAGGGGTCTGCCTGGGCCATAAGACTAAACACCCGCATCTATATTCTAGCAGGAGGTTGGCATAATCCACATGGCGTTCCAGAGATTTCAGCGGGTAGCAGTATGCAGGGTAAGTCGGAGGCAGGAAGACAGATGGAAAATACCTGAGCAAATGCGGGGGAGCACCAGGGGGAAGGAAGGTGCGGTCTCGGGAGCCACCAGGGGACAGTTCTAGTGCACTCGCAGATATTATGGGGACAGGTGGTTTGATGAGGAAGATGGCAAGGCCATTACCAATATACGTAACTCGGGATGAGGGGAGGGATAGGACAGAACAGTAGTACAAGTGAGGGACTGAAGGCTCTCCCTGTGGGAACGTGAGCTAGGCCACCAGAAAGGTGGTCCTGGAGTTCAGAAGACACGTCAGGGGCGGGACCTGTGAGGACCAGAGGGAGGAGTGGAGCTCACGGCTGAAACTGCGGGCTGGGCCTGTGACTGTCAGGGACTGTAGACGAGCAAGCGAAGCTGATGGACAAGGGCACAAAGTACAGAAGGCCTCCAGGAAGGGGAAGCGATGACCGGTGGGGCGGGGGGGGGACAGAGTCAGAGGAGGAGAATCTAGGCAGGGAGGTTCCGGGGAGCCAGGGCTCAGCTGTGTCCTGTGTCTTTTGTGGGTCAGGAAGTCAGGCTCATGAGGGGCCATGGAGAGCACCATTGCAGCCTGTGTCGGGATCCAAATGCTGGCGGGCTGAGGGCTGGGGACCAGGACTGGAACTCTGAGGTGACATGTTGCATGAGTCTCCAGCGAACGTCAAGTGAGCACTTCGGAATCGCGCAAATCACTGCAAAATCAAAGGAGAAGATAAACACGTGGTGGCCCTGCCTCCCAAGGGCTTCCATCCAGAAAGACAGACATCAAAACAAAGAGAGATCAGCGCACAGGGAGGAGTGGGGCCCCGGCACCAAGGCGGGCAGTTCCCTTTGGGGGAATCGTAGGAGCATCTGTTGAGCTGAATGTTTCAGATTTCTAGCAAAACTAGAATGAACAAGGCTACCTGCCAGTAATACGGGTCTTGGCCGGGTGAGCGTGTCCACGTGTCCCACCCTCTGAAGACTGACTTGCCTCGTTTAAAATATGCAGAGCCTGCCCTGGGCCCCACATGGGCATGTCTGCCTCCAACAGTCAGTTGTTCCAAAAGTCTTCGAGATATGGAAAACAGTACGGTAGTCCCTCAAAATAGTCAAGTAGAATTACCATACGATCCCCTAACTCCACTTTGAGGCCTACATCCAAAGGAATTAAAAATCGGGTCTTGAAGAGGCGTGTAGATACGTACAGCCACACTCACAGCAGCATTATTCACAGGAGCCAAAAGGCAGAAGCAGCCCAGGTGTCCCTCTGCAGATGAACGGAGGGACGACACATGTCAGAGCTGCACACTCTGTACTCAGCCTGGGGAGGACAGGGGTTCTGACACCTGCTACAACACGGATGAACCTTGAGGACATGATGCTACGGGAAATAAACCCGTCCTAAAATCAAATACTGCGTGATTCCACTTATACGAGGTGTTTCTACTTGTTGATTCATAGGGACAGCAGGCAGAATGGTGGTTGTCAGGAGCCAAGGGAGGGGAAAACGGGGGTGGTTTCATGGACTCAGAGCCCCAGTTTTGCCACAGGAAAAGAGTTCTGGAGATGGTTAGTGGTGGGCGCACAACAGTGTGAGTATACTTCATGCCCCTGAGCTGCACGCTTAAAAATGATTAAAATGGTACATTTCATGTGATGTGTATTTTACCACAATTTAAGAAAAGTGATATGAATACAGATATAACTCATTAAAAATTCTAAATGTTTTTATAAAATTGGAATTTTGAATTTTTACAAAACATAAAGCCATTGGGAAAGGCAAACCACATTAGACTGGGTGTCAGAGATCAGAGTTTTATTTAGGTTCATTTGAAATAACAACCTTTGAAATGAGCAGTGGGGTGAATCTACACGAGGCGTGACTGGCCAGCTCTCTCGCTGGTGGGTTGACTGGCTGTGGCTCCAGGCTATGGGTCGGGTTCAGGTCTTCTTAGCGGGTTTCTCCTTGAACAAGCACCTAGCTGGGGCATGACTTTGCATGGCAATGGCAAGAGTACAAGGGACCAGAGCCAATTGTGCCACACAGTTGTGGCTTCTGCTCATGTCATACCAACCAACAGTCCATCAGCTCCCTCAGTCTAACTCGGGCCAAGGCTAAAATAATGCACAGGGGAAGAATATTGTTCTGACAGCAAGAGGGGACTGAAACAGCTCTGGCTGTGTATGCTTATGATTCCAAAACAGAGTGGAAGAGAGGGGTTAATGCTCCAATCTACCTCAATCAAATTCCAGAACTGAAGCCCAGTTCAGAGTGAAGATGACCATTTCTTTTTTTTTCTTTTTTTTTTTTTTTAAGATTTTTATTTATTTATTTGACAGAGATAGAGACAGCCAGTGAGAGAGGGAACAAAGCAGGGGGAGTGGGAGAGGAAGAAGCAGGCATAGCGGAGGAGCCTGGTGTGGGGCTCGATCCCATAACGCCGGGATCACACCCTGATCCGAAGGCAGATGCTTAACCGCTGTGCCACCCAGGCGCCCCAAAGATGACCATTTCTTGATGTTGCTCCATACTTATTTGATTTCTTGCAAAGTCCTCTCTATAATGAGCCCTTGTTTTCATGACTGTATTTGTACTGCTATTTGGATAAACAAATCACAGCCTTTCTGAGAAGCCTTGTTTCTCTGTTTGTTCTATTTCTGTCGATGAAAGTGGTTCACAGGATCTGAACTCTCTGACTCGCATGCATTCTGCCAGCATCTTTCCTGAGTGCTGGAGTCACACTTTTTAATTTTTGCCAATAGAAGTTTGTTTTTTTTTTTTTTAATTTCCACCCTACATCAATTTCATCACTGTGCAGTAGCCCGACCCTGTGTCTAGCTCTCGCTAATTTCCCAAGACCATCTTGGTCATTAGTTGGAAACAGATCTGGACATTAAGCATTCCTGATAATGCCTCTGACGTGTAATCATTGACTGCAGCCATCACGTCCACCTTCATTATGCCATGTGTCAGGAAAGTTCCCCAATTAACACAGGGAAAGTTGAAATCAGACATATTATCATCATAGGCGAGTTGTCTTATCAGGGCTCTCCTGTTTCAATGTAACTACACGGGGAGACATGCAGACAGCAGAGTTTTTATTACAGAGTACGGCCCAATTTTCTCAGCTCACAGGAAATAACAGAAGTGGAAACTCTCAGGGAGAACATAAAGTGCTAATACTCCTACTCAGTTTATCATCAATGACAAACATTGGCAAACGTCCAGATGCCATTTTGTGTTTCAGTACTGAGAGTCTCACCTGTTAGTTCTGGGCTTCAAAGCAATGTTTTTGGAAGTGTTGCCTTGGCTCTTTGTAAAATGAGTGGATTTCCAGCGAGAAGGCTTTCTTTTTTCCAGGATGCAAGCATCGCTTATGGAGGCACGCACCTGTATGCCTGCTAGTTGAGCGGCAGGAGAATGCGTGTGTATGCCAAAAAAGAGCCCAACTCTGCAATGTTGCACAGCGAACCAGGTTCTGCAGGACCAAGGGGCCAAACCGTGGGATCATGGGCTCTGGTGGAGTATCCCTGAGCATGCTGTGACATCATACAGTTCCAGGAGAGGCAAGACTGAAGCAGGATGCATGCAAACACAGCATCTCTGCAAGAAGATTGTTTGAGTGTTAAGTGTAAGGTATTAAGAGAGACAGTTGGTGGTGCTCAGCTCTGCAGCTGTTGATTTCAGTCAGCAGAAAAGACGTAATCCTTAAGTTACCACCAGAAGGACCTGCTGTGTCTGGCTTCTCTGTGAGCCAAGCAAAGCTCCTGCTTGCCCAGGGCAGACATGTGTCTGGAGGGCAGATTACCCAGTGGTAGGACAGTGTTCTTCAGCTCCCGTCCTAACTCACTCTCGTGAGTCCTGGCCCACCCTCCACGCCATATTTGAGCAAGTGGCTGGCCTTGAAAGGANTCTCCTGCTTGCCCAGGGCAGACATGTGTCTGGAGGGCAGATTACCCAGTGGATAGGACAGTGTTCTTCAGCTCCCATCCTAACTCACTCTCGTGAGTCCTGGCCCACCCTCCACGCCATATTTGAGCAAGTGGCTGGCCTTGAAAGGACTCACTTAGAGATTAATAGCAACCAAAAAGGAATAGACGTGGATCTCAGAAGTAAAAGTGTAAAATAAAATGATACAAAGAACGTATTAAACCAAATGTAGGTCCAAAATACACAGCTGAAGAAGAATTATGCCATGGGATGGTGGGTATTTGTGGACAAACACTTCTCTATGATAACAAACAAATAAAAGATGGTATGGTCACTCTGAAACAAACACAACTAAATAAGTTATAAAAACTCAAAAGCAGATGATAAGACAAAAGAAGGTGGAGAAGACTGAGCTGGAAGAGCTTAGGAAAGAAATGGAGAAGAAAAATCAAGTAATTACAGAAATCAATGCCAAGTCAGAATGAGTATAGAGGAGATTGAGAAGGAGAAACTTGAGGCAATAAAATGGAAAGGAACAGAGTTTAAAAATCACAGAGAACATGTCACAAATGGAAGATAGAGAGAGGAGACAAGGGGAGATACACACTACAAAAATGGAGTCACACTTTTTCAGGAGAAGAGAAAAAATGAAATGGAACTGAAAACATATCCAAAGATATAACAAAAGAAAACTTCCCTGTGGTGATGGGATTCCTGCATATGAACCTGGAAAGAACAAGAAGAACTGGCATGGAATGAAAACTTGAGAGAGATGCCCAGAAATTTAATGATAAAGAATAAATTGTGTGAGTATCTGACAAAAGGGAATAAAAATCAAGTTCACAAGAACATAGGGAATATTTGAGCCTTTCTTGAAAACATGACATGATAACAAAATTCAGCAAAATAAAAAAATCGTGGTGAAGGGATTGGTGGTGAGCATTGAATTTATGTCAATGTGATAATTATGTGCATAGAACAAAGTAAATACTGCAAATCTTGAAATATAGGACAATCCGAGTACAAATATCAGGAGGTTGAGGGTGTAGAGGAGATGGGAGAGGTGTAAATGTGTGGATTCTTTAGTTTTCGTTTTTTTTTTTNACAAGGATGCCCACTCTCGCCACTATTATTCAACATAGTACTAGAAGTCCTTGCAACAGCAATCAGAAGACAAAAAGGGATCAAAGGTATCCAAATCGGCAAAGAAGAAGTCAAACTGTCTCTCTTTGCAGATGACATGATACTCTATATGGAAAACCCAAAGGAATCCACTCCCAAACTATTAGAAGTTATAGAACAATTCAGTAAGGTGGCAGGATACAAAATCAATGCCCAGAAATCAGTTGCATTTCTATACACGAATAACGAGACTGAAGAAAGAGAAATTAGGGAATCCATCCCATTTACAATAACACCAAAAACCATGCGTTACCTTGGAATTAACTTAACCAGAGACGTAAAGGACCTATATGCTAGAAACTATAGATCACTTTTGAAAGATATTGAGGAAGACATAAAAAGATGGAAAAATATTCCATGCTCATGGATTGGAAGAATTAACATAGTTAAAATGTCCATACTACCCAGAGCAATCTACACTTTCAATGCTATCCCGATCAAAATACCGAGGACATTTTTCAAAGAACTGGAACAAATAGTCCTTAAATTTGTATGGAACCAGAAAAGGCCCCGAATCTCCAAGGAACTGTTGAAAAGGAAAAACAAAGCTGGGGGCATCACAATGCCGGATTTCGAGCTGTACTACAAAGCTGTGATCACAAAGACAGCATGGTACTGGCACAAAAACAGACACATCGACCAATGGAACAGAATAGAGAACCCAGAAATGGACCCTCGGCTCTTTGGGCAACTAATCTTTGATAAAGCAGGAAAAAACATCCGGTGGAAAAAAGACAGTCTCTTCAATAAATGGTGCTGGGAAAATTGGACAGCTACATGCAAAAGAATGAAACTTGACCACTCTCTCACACCATACACAAAAATAAACTCCAAATGGATGAAAGACCTCAATGTGAGACAGGAATCCATCAAAATTCTAGAGGAGAACATAGGCAACAACTTCTATGACATCGGCCAGAGCAACCTTTTTCACGACACATCTCCAAAGGCAAGAGAAATAAAAGATAAAATGAACTTATGGGACTTTATCAGGATAAAGAGCTTCTGCACAGCCAAGGAAACAGTCAAAAAAACTAAGAGACAGCCCACGGAATGGGAGAATATATTTGCAAAGGACACCACAGATAAAGGACTGGTATCCAAGATCTACAAAGAACTTCTCAAACTCAATACACGAGAAACAAATAAACAAATCATAAAATGGGCAGAAGATATGAACAGACACTTTTCCAATGAAGACATACAAATGGCTAACAGACACATGAAAAAATGTTCAAAATCATTAGCCATCAGGGAAATTCAAATCAAAACCACACTGAGATACCACCTTACGCCAGTTAGAATGGCAAAGATAGACAAGGCAAGAAACAACAATTGTTGGAGAGGATGTGGAGAAAGGGGATCCCTCCTACATTGTTGGTGGGAATGCAAGTTGGTACAGCCACTCTGGAAAACAGTGTGGAGGTCCCTTAAAAAGTTAAAAATTGAACTACCCTATGACCCAGCCATTGCACTACTGGGTGTTTACCCCAAAGATACAGACGTAGTAAAGAGAAGGGCCATATGCACCCCAATGTTCATAGCTGCATTGTCCACAATAGCCAAATCATGGAAGGAGCCGAGATGCCCTTCAACAGATGACTGGATTAAGAAGCTGTGGTCCATATATACAATGGAATATTACTCAGCTATCAGAAAGAACGAATTCTCAACATTTGCTGCAACATGGACGGCACTGGAGGAGATAATGCTAAGTGAAATAAGTCAAGCAGAGAAAGACAATTATCATATGATTTCTCTCATCTATGGAACATAAGAACTAGGAGGATCGGTAGGGGAAGAAAGGGATAAAGAAAAGGGGGGTAATCAGAAGGGGGAATGAAACATGAGAGACTATGGACTATGAGAAGCAAACTGAAGACCTCAGAGGGGAGGGGGTGGGGGAATGGGATAGACTGGTGATGGGTAGTAAGGAGGGCACGTATTGCATGGTGCACTGGGTGTTATACGCAACTAATGAAGCATCGAACTTTGCATTGGAATCCGGGGATGTACTGTATGGTGACTAACATAATATAATAATAAAATTAAAAAAAAAAAAGAGTTGGATGCTTAACTGACTGAGCCACCCAGGCGAGCCAATGGAGACAGGATTTTAACCTCCAGTTAATTTAACCCCCAAATCTAAATCTTTCCCCTCTGGGCTATTTCCTCTTAATTTTAAAGAGAAATGGTAGACCTGAGTGGCAATTTTCCAGTATAAATGACGTCAGAGTCCATCTGGGCTTCTGACCGCCCGTGGTGTTGAAACATCCTGGTGGCAGGCAACCGCAAGATGACAAGGACCCTGCTGCTGAGAAGCCACATGGAGAGTCAAAAGGGAGCGGGGGGGGGGGCCTGTGGGGCCAAGGCGAGCAGCTGTTCCATGATTCATTGTTTGCGTATAACACCCAGCGCTCCCTCCTTAATACTCATCACCGGCCTAGCCCATCCCCCCACCCCCTCCTCTCTGAAGCCCTCAGTTTGTTTCCCAGAGTTGGTAGTCTCTCCAGGCAGCACAGGCCTTCAGGGCACTGGAGGGTGAAGACAGGTCGCTGGCTCTCTGTGGAGGAAATGATGGTTCACCAGGTGTCCACGCCTGTCCTCTCCCAGCTGTCACAATCACCTGGATGCAGGTATTACTATTCCCATCTTACAAGTGATTTTTCTCCTCCGGGTCACCAGGGGGATAACTGGCAAATCCAGAACTATTTCCAACGCAAAGCTGCCTCTAGACGTTCGCGATCCATATTCATATTTCAAGATCATTTCCCAAGATCTTATTTAGCGCTACTCAGCGAGGCTCAGGGAAATTTACTTATGTTATCATATTTTATTCCATCTTGACAAAAATATGGAGGTAGGAGCTTTTTTTTTTTTTTTTTTTTTTTTTTTTTACTGCTACACTGCAAGTTCAACTCCATTTTGATGATGAGAAAAAGTAAATCTCAGCAAAGCTAAGTGACTTGCCCAAGCGAAACAGCTAACGAGGGCAGGGGGTGTGATTTCAATCCTAAGGGTTCTAATCATGAACCTGGTAATCTTTCTTTCTTCTGAGCATTTATTGATTGATTGAATAACTTGGTGAATGATTTTAATGCAAATAATCTGCAACCCTTGCGTGTCAGTCGGGAAATAGAACTTGGCCAGCCTCTTTAGAAATCCCGCCACGTGCCCCATTCCAGTCATAGACCCTCCTTCGCTCCCAAAGTCATGACCCACTTACTTCTTTAACAGCCATATCCTTAGAGGTCTCTGTATTTTTATTATCCAAGTGCTGTTGCCACATTACAGTTTAATCTTGCCCATATTTTTGAAGTTTTGTGTAATCAACATCCTTTTTTTTTTCCTTATAATTTTGTGACCATTTGTCCTGTGGTTTCTCATAGGTTGGACTTTGCTGGCTGCCTGATCCCAGGATGGTTCGACATGGTCCTGAGCCTCTGTATTTCCTGGAATTTGGCACCTGGATCCCAAAGCCGGTTCAGACTCAGGCTGGACCTCTTTGGCAAGACCAGAGGTTGTATTCTTTCATCAGGAGGAACAGAGGGTCTGGCTTATGCTCTTTTGGGGTGCTAGCAGCCATAATACTCAATGCATTGATCCAGTCATCCACTGGAGGTTGTCCTGACTCTACCATTTCATTGCATGTATTCCCTGGAATAATTTTAAAAGGATATACTTCTTTCACCTGCTATTTGGTCATTCAGTGGCATAATTCTTAAAGAAATAACAGACTAAATGCTTGATTCTTTTATCTATTTTTCCTGTCATCCAAGACAATGAATTAGTTCCTGTCATTGATTCCTGGACTTAAACATATTTGTTATAGTTCAACCCACTGCCATTCTTATTCCTGCTGAAGCTTTCACTCTAATTGTCTCGCATGGGGTCAGTAGTAAGAAGCAGTTTTAGGAGCTTCTGTGCTATCCTGGATTACAACATGTCCCAGATTCATCTTATACACATTCTATTCCGGACCTGAAACCCATCATTTCTCTAAACCATGGTTTCTTTCACTGAGAAAAATTCCAAGACCACAGTCCGTGTTCTTGAAATGATCATTGCTACTCGATGTCATAGTGGACAGTTAGGAGATATATATGTTTCTCCCCCAAAATAAAGATACAACAACATGTGAGTTCACACTCATATTTCCAAATTATATTCAAGGCTACAGAGGTTTAATTTGACCTCGACTATATTATATCTGAATCTCTCCCTCTTTTACGCTAAGCATGTTGCTTCTGAAGGACACGGGGGATGATACAAGTAGAATGCTCCATGATTATTGATTTGCTCAGCTCACTTGCACACACAGGCATCTCTTGATGACAGTTCTAATGCTACCACCACCAACTATAATTGCAAACATCTGAATTCTTTCATTATGCTCTTACTATACCTATATATTCAGGTCATATATCAATTACATACCACGATACTTCCCTTTTTGCTTATTTATTCTTGTTTCTACAAGTAACTACATGGTTAATGCTCCCTGTCAGTCCTCATACTCATGATTCTCTGATCACGTGGACTATCTAAAGCTTGTTTTCTACTAGATTCCTTAGGAAGATCTCACGTGAACATTATTCTCTGAGTTCTTTTATCTTGGTAACCATTTGTCTGTGCTTTTGATTCTTGAAGATAAGCTTTGCTAGATATAAAATCCTGGCTCACATTAATATTTTCTTAAATATCTTAAATATGTTATTTCATTTTCTGGCATAAAAGCAGTGCTGGGAATATTCTCTGATAATAATCTAATTTTATTTTCCTTATAAATCACATTTCCTTTTTGCCAAAGGATTTTTCTCACACTTTTTCTTTTAATAAATTTAGTAATTTTACTAGAAGGTATCTTTTTATTAGTTGTTCTATGTTAATATTGTCTTGCTTCCATGTATCATTTCATATCTTTATTTCAGGAAGGTTTCCTTGCATTCCAGTTCGTCTTATTTTCTTCATCCTTCATGTAGCATTTTCCTTCAAATACTGCTGTGATCTGCATGTTGGATCTTCTTTGCCTATCTTCAATAGTTGTGCTCTCTTGCATCTTTTTAAAATCTCTTTCTTCGTATCTTGTTTATTTACACCTACTATTTTTATTAAGACATTATTTATGCTTGTTTATGCTTGCATTCCTTCTGGTTTAGTCCTCCTTTCCGACAATATTTGTTAATTATTGTTTTTAATTGTTTTTGAGTTCTGTTAACCTCATTCTGAGTTTTTCTAATTCTGATTTATGTTGTTCTTTTGTGTCTTGTGTTTTTTTTAAAATATCTTTTAGCTCCTTTTGAAATAGTTTTCCTTTTTTCTTAGTATGGTTCCTGGGAGTGCGTTCATTGTCTGCAGGGATGTTATTCTGTTCTGTAATCTATTTTTCCTTATTGTAACTTCATACAGGGTCTGATCGTGATTGTCTTCTGTGGTTTATATATATATATATGTATGAGATTAGTTTTCCTGAACTTTTAGAAAGAGGATTGGTTCGAATGTAGCTTTTCTAACTTCACAGACTCCTTCTCCTGTCCTTTAGATATGATGTTCAAAACAGGGCTGCTTGCTTTCTGATATTTTTCTGGCACTGTTTCCTCCACCTACACTTTCTATTTCTTACTTTCTATTTCCACTATCCTGGGACCCTTTCCTCCTTAGTTTTGATGACACTTCTAACAGCTTCTTCTCAACTTGGAGCTCTGTCCTAGTTGTCAGTTTCAAGAGTTCACAGGGGCTCAACAGTGTCAGGCCCTTCAAACCTTCTTAACTTCAATCTAGCCCTCACTCATTACTAGAACAGTCAAAACCCCTCCACCTTCTAGCTGCTGTTCTTGAATGGGCACACATTGCTTATCAGGAAATATCTGTTAACTATTTTGAGGTCTTCTTCATTCTCAGGTCTTCTGCTATCTTTTACACTGACACCAAAAGTCTGATGGCTTTTAGAGATTTTCCTCTACTTGCTTGCATTTTGGGGTTTGCAGGAATATCTTACTGTCTAGTTTTTTTTTTTTAAAGATTTTATTTATTTATTCGACAGAGATAGAGACAGCCAGCGAGAGAGGGAACACAAGCAGGGGGAGTGGGAGAGGAAGAAGCAGGCTCATAGCAGAGGAGCCTGACATGGGGCTCGATCCCACAACACTGGGATCACGCCCTGAGCCGAAGGCAGACACTTAACTGCTGTGCCACCCAGGCGCCCCTTTACTGTCTAGTTTTGTTATGAATTTTATCCCTGAGTTTTGACTTGCAATGTAGTTGTTCTATCTGTATCTATACACAGATTTTGGAAATCCCAAAAATATACCTCTTGCCATCTTCCCTGAATTGCATTCTTTCTTTTTATAAAAGAAATAGTATTAGGGTTCTTGAGAGAAACAGAACCATTAGGAGATTCATACACACACACACACACACACGTATATGAAGAGATTTATTATAGAAATTGGCTCACATGGTTATGGAAGCTGAGAAGTCCCACCATCTGCCATCAGCAAGCTGGAGCCCCAGGAAAACTGGTGGTAGAATTCCATCTGAGTCCGAAGGCCTGAGAACAGGAGGCTGCTGGTGTCTCAGTGTCAGCCAGAAAGCCTGAGAACCAAAAGCATCAAGCACAGGAGAAGATGAATGTCTCAGCTCAGGCAGAGAGCGTGCACCCTCACCCTTCCTCCGCCTTTTTGTTCTATTTGGGCCCTCAACAGATGGGATGGGGTCCACCTACATTGGGGAGAGCTGTCTGCTTTACTCAGTTCACCAATTCAAATGCTAATCTCTCTACAAACACCCCAGAAATAGTGTTTTACCAGCTATCCGGGCATCCCTTAGCCCAATCAAATTGACACATAAAATTAGCCATCACAGTAATTATAAATTATTTCAGATGAACAAAAATATGAAGAATCATACAACAAATATTTTATAGTCACCATCCAGGTTAAGAAGTAAAGCATCACTAGGGGTGCCTGGGTGGCACAGCAGTTAAGCGTCTGCCTTCGGCTCAGGGCGTGATCCCGGCGTTATGGGATCGAGCCCCACATCAGGCTCCTCTGCTATGAGCCTGCTTCTTCCTCTCCCACTCCCCCTGCTTGTGTTCCCTCTCTCGCTGGCTGTATCTTTCTCTGTCAAATAAATAAAATAAAATAAAATCTTAAAAAAAAAAAGAAGTAAAGCATCACTAATCCAGTAGAAACCCACTGGGTATTCTCCTTCAAGTACATGGCATTCAACCCATGCTAGTGTTCACTCCCCAGAGGCAGCCACTAATCAGTAAATTTTTCTACATTCATAGACTAGAATACACAGCCATGCAAATGAATGGCTGAACCATCATACCAACCTGGATAGATCTCAAATACTCTGGTGCTTTTTCCACAATAAAATGCACATTTCTATCTTTGTTGGGCAAGGGAGCAGCTGTTTTCATATTTCCTCCAATGGCAGTGCTCTCCAGCCATGTGGGAAGCTGATGAACTGACCAGTAGTTTCCTTCAGGGAGGGCTCACGGTGCCAGCTAAGTCACTTAGATTGAAATTTTTAGTAGGCCCAATTTGGTATTTTCCCATTAGAAACACAGACCTTTCTTACACTTCATGGTTTGTAATTTCCACAGGTTAATATGCTTTGCACCAAGAACAAACCATCATTACTTTGCACCAAGCTGTAAGGCGCTGTACTGACTCAAGAGCGTAATTACTGCTGTGTTGCCAGCACCACAGAGCTGATTCTTATTTGCGATCCTGAGTTATTATGCTGCAAGGCTGCAAATTATTTAGACAGAAATAATTATACCAAATGTAGTCAGATTCAGAGTACTACGGATTGCAGTGAATTAGAAAGCCTGACCCTAAGTATATATGTTATCTTGTTTTCGTTCTCTCTTTCCCTGAGTCATTTGGTCTTTTCCTTGCAAACTTTTGATTCACTTAACTGCTTGTCTTTGAAGACTTTTTTCTTTTTATATCGTATTTTAATAAGATGTAAATTCTGAGCATCACAGAAAATCAGTCCATCCTTGGCTGTCTGTCTTCTATGAGGGTATGTGGCTATGTTGATCCTTTCTCCCCCATCCTGGACCCTTACCTGCCACTCAAAGTCAAACTGAGAGACTCACAAGGGTCTTTAAAAGACCATCATCAGATAACCTCTAACCTGAGGGAAGTCAAACTTAACAGTAAAGTTTTAAGCGTGTGCAGATCGTGTGGTGTGATGACAAGACCATGGACTTGGGGCTGTGAGCCCGCAGCCAGTTCTATGATGTGCAGCTGTGCTAACTTGTGTACTACCTTTCTGAGCATCACTCCCTTCCTCTGAAAAATGGAGTTGGTAAGATCAGCCTTACCTCATTCAGACTGTGACTGTGTACTTTGCAAAATATAGACCATTATTAAGGTAACTGACAAGCAAGTGGGACCAACTGACATGAATTTCAACAGGGTTTTATTTAACTCAGTCATCCTCAACCTTGGCTGCTCTAGAATCTTCTGGGGAAGCTCTAAAAAAATAACGATGCCTAGGTCCCACCACAGGGATTCTGACTTAAGTGGCCTGGAAAGAGGGCAAAGCATCCTGTTTTTAAAAAGCTCTCCCAAGGGGGCGCCTGGGTGGCTCAGTCATGAAGCGTCTGCCTTCGGCCCAGGGCATGATCCCGGGGTCCTGGGATCGAGCCCCGCATCAGGCTCCTTCGCTGGAAGCCTGCTCCTTCCTCTCCCACTCCCCCTGCAGTGTTCCCTCTCTCGCTGGCTGTCTCCCTCTCTGTCAAATAAATAAATAAAATCTTAAAAAAAAAAAAGCTCTCCTAAGTGACTGGACTGTGCAGGCAGGACCAAGACGTTTTAACTGCTTGACTCCCCCTCTGAGATGATCTAACTTTTGTCTTGCAATGAATGACTCCTCCTTCAAAGTATGCTGACCTTACTGTTGACTTTGAATAACTGTAAGTTTGTGGTTCCCAAAACAGGCTTGCTCGGAACCATCCCGAAAGGTATTTAAAAGTGGAGATTTTTATGAGGTGCCCGAGTGGTTCAATTGGTTAAGGGTCTACCTTTGGCTCAGGTCATGATCTCAGGGTCCTAGGATCGAGCCTCACGTTGGGCTCCCTGCTCAGCGGGAAGTCTGTTCCTCCCTCTCCCTCTGCCTCTGCCCCTCCCCCTGCTTGTGTTCTCACTCTCTCAAATAAATAAATATCTTTTAAAAATATAAAAGAAAAGTGGAGATTTCTGAGCAAAGTCCCAAATTTGCTGAATCAGCGTGTCTAGGAGAGAAGACCAGAAGTGAAAGCTTTTTTATAAGTTCCACAGCTCTAAATGAGTATCTCAATGCTAACAGGACTTGCTTAGTTACCCATGGAGGGATTGCCTATCAGGATTAAAAAAAAATGAACATGGATCTAGATTTTTCCTTTGAAAAACCAAACAATGTGGATGAAATCGAGTGGTCTATTTGAGTCCTTGCTTAATCATTCCTTTATATCTCGATTTCTCCTAAGAACCTTCACTTATTCGATGTGGTTTTATCAAGCACCTGAACGCCGGTGCCAGGCAGACAGCTTATGGGTCTTTACTGGAAAACACCAATGAATCAGACATAAACTTTTCCTTATAGCATCCTGGTGGAGAAATAGTGATCAAGGAACCTTCGGAGTATTTGTGCATTCCTTTCCTTTCTGATATCCTCAGGAGAAAATAAGCACATAAGATATTTTAATATGTCCTGAAAACGCACACTGTTTGATACCTACGTACATCTCGAATTATGGGCAGCGTGGAGTCATTGCTCTAAGTCACCGTGAGCTTAGAGCATCTACCGTGCTGAATTCCAAAGCACCCACTTCTTGTCATCCGATCAGGAAGGCAGAAGTTCATGATTGCTGCGTGGGTGCCCTCTACCTCTGTCCTCCTGAGATTTATGGGAGAATTATTTTCTCGTCAACACTCCTTTTACAAATGCTCCGGCTGCAGAAGGATTGACTTGTCCTTGTTCTTCCAAGTCAGCGTCTAAGGTGCCAAGATTGTAAGGGACAGTGGGAGGAAAAGTCTTACTTTAGAGAAAATGTTTTAGTAAGTGAGAATCTGTGACAGGCTTTAAGCATCAAAGCTACTCTCGCCTTTGTGATACATTGTTTGAAAGTCTTGTGATGTTTGCAAAAGGATTACAAGATTACAGCCAGCTCAGTGCCACCACTTGTGGGATAGACAAGTCCTCCTGTAGGACAACCTGGGCTTACCAGGTGTTAAAACTGGTCCTAAATCTAGTGTTTTCACGAAGCACAAAGGCTGAGTTAATGACCCAAAAGATGGTCATTCATTCACTCACTCATTCATTCCAGAAATACGTGTCTCATGTGCCAGTCATCCTTACAGGCTACGGCAGAGGGCTAGCTTCACTCTGCATGCACGTTTCTGAGTCTGCAGCGCATGTGCTGGGAGTCTAGAGAGGCGAAAACGTGACATCACCCCCAAAGAGCTGGCTTCTGGCGGGGACACTGGCGTCAGGTGTAGAGCTTCTTGGACTTTGGAGACAGAGTAAAAATTCCGGGGCAACCACCTACTTGTAGCCTGGAGCAAATGACTAACCACTTCAAAAGCTAGTGTCCTCATTTGTAAAACGGATATAATGAAAGTGTCAGATGTCTTCCTTGGAAGTTGCTGTGAGGACTCCGTAAGATGACGCAGGTAATGCACTTAGCATAGTTACCTGGCTCAATGTAACTTCCTAGCCGTCTCGTCATAATCCTCTATAAATGGTGCAGATTTTTAAAAATATGCACATTAAAAAATACGAATTATGAAAGTTTGCTAATCCTTCGATAAGGAACAAATTAAACCACACTTAAGAAAACAATCAAACAAATCCAGAACATGGGGCATTCTTCAAGACAATGGGCTTGTCTTTTCAAAGAGTCAACTTCATTACAAACAAATGACAGACTTTTAATTTAGTGACATAACAACTACAGGCAGTACATGCAACTTGGTGGGATCATGTTAGAAAACAGACCGGCTCTAAAAGGCATTTGGACCATCAGGGAAATTCAAATCAAAACCACACTGAGATACCACCTTACGCCAGTTAGAATGGCAAAGATAGACAAGGCAAGAAACAACAATTGTTGGAGAGGATGTGGAGAAAGGGGATCCCTCCTACATTGTTGGTGGGAATGCAAGTTGGTACAGCCACTCTGGAAAACAGTGTGGAGGTCCCTTAAAAAGTTAAAAATTGAACTACCCTATGACCCAGCCATTGCACTACTGGGTGTTTACCCCAAAGATACAGACGTAGTAAAGAGAAGGGCCATATGCACCCCAATGTTCATAGCTGCATTGTCCACAATAGCCAAATCATGGAAGGAGCCGAGATGCCCTTCAACAGATGACTGGATTAAGAAGCTGTGGTCCATATATACAATGGAATATTACTCAGCTATCAGAAAGAACGAATTCTCAACATTTGCTGCAACATGGACGGCACTGGAGGAGATAATGCTAAGTGAAATAAGTCAAGCAGAGAAAGACAATTATCATATGATTTCTCTCATCTATGGAACATAAGAACTAGGAGGATCGGTAGGGGAAGAAAGGGATAAAGAAAAGGGGGGTAATCAGAAGGGGGAATGAAACATGAGAGACTATGGACTATGAGAAACAAACTGAAGACTTCAGAGGGGAGGGGGTGGGGGAATGGGATAGACTGGTGATGGGTAGTAAGGAGGGCACGTATTGCATGGTGCACTGGGTGTTATACGCAACTAATGAAGCATCAAACTTTACATCGGAATCTGGGGATGTACTGTATGGTGATTAACATAATATAATAAAAAAATAAAATAAAAGGCATTTGGAGACCATGGATTAAATATGAACATAAACTGAGCTTTGGACAAGATCAGGAAATTATCAGTCATACTCTCAGCTGTGATAATGATTCATATTGTCAGTGTTTATATTTTTAAGAGATACAAGTTGAACTATTTAATAATAAAGTGTCAGTAAGTGTGTGACATATTTATTTATTTATTTATAAATATTTTATTTATCTGTTTGAGAGAGAAAGTGTGTGAGCTTGGGGAGGGAGGGGCAAAGGGAAAGGAAGAGAGAGAAGCAGGCTCCCTGCTGAGCAGGGAGCCCCACGCAGGGCTCGACCCCAGGACCCTGAGATCATGACCTGAGCCAAAATCAAAAGTCGGACCCTTAACTGACTGAGCCACCCAGGCACCCCAAGACTTACTTTTTAATGGTTCAACAGCAGTAACTCCTGTCTGGATAGGTAACTATAGACAATTGTTGGTTTAGATGGTGGTTAATCATTTGGACATTTCACTTTTCCATTTGTTGATTTTCTCAAGCTTTTTGTATTCTTGATTCTATTCTTAAGAAAACATTGAAATTATTTTCTGATTAATACTTAATTGTTCTCTATCACATCTTGGAGGAAGATTGGTGCTGAGGAAGATGTGCAATGTTTATTTGGAAACTTTCAGAACCACCCCTTCGCCCCAAGGCCAGTGCAGTGATGTCAGAAGCAGGGAATAGATGGCTAATTGTTGAGGTCCAGATGGGGCTTCACATCACCAGGACTGAGGGAAATTAAACCCGAAGCCTCAACTCCAGGTCCATCCGCCTCTTTCCAGGCTCCCCAATGTGGTCCTGGCCAGCTGCTGTCTTCAGAACTGTGATTATAAAACCACAAATAAGACCCCAGGTCTCAGTTCCCACATCCCTCCTCTCGGGGGACCCTTTGTGGATCTGTGTAGACCAGGATCTCTCCTGAACACCCAGCACAATTTGCAAGAACTGTGACTTTACCACCTATGATTTATGTGTTTTCTGTAACCAAACCACCCGCCTCCCTCATTTCCCCTTAGTCCCAGTCAAGGTAACCAGTCGCCTCTTGATTGAAATTTGGTCAAAATGAGGCTGATGCTTAAACATTTCAAGATCTTCTCCGTCCTTTTCCATGCCCCACTCTCTAGGCTTGCGGCCAGATGCCATCAGGGTGGAGGAGCTCCCGTGTCACTTGGAACCAGAGGTGGCCCCTGGGGCCTGGGCTACCTTTGTTCATGCTCTGGTCCAGTCCTTATGCATCAATGGCTGCCCTTGAAGGCTCACTCTCCTCTTGTCCCTAAACTTGGGACCCATTGGTTCCTTTTCAGGGCCTTCTGCTCCCATTTGGGGGGAAACAAGAATATCTCAGGTGCCTTCCTGCCCCACTGAGGGGTGCACAGAACTGCAGAACCCGGGAGGACAAGAGAGGTGGGAGAGCCCACAGGCACAGCGGGTCACACCGCTCTCCTTTCTTCTGGAGTTTTGATCTTAGCAGTGAGTCAGGGCTGCAGGCATCTCGGGGACCCATGGTTTCTAAATTCACACCAGTTGCCTCTGCGATCTCTCTTGTGACCAGCTGGGCAAACGTTCTCCCCTTTTGGACAGAAACCAGTGAGTTCTCTTTCTAATCTATTTTATGTGGATTAACTTTTTGCCCTCATCCTTCAGACTTCAGCTTTGATTTTCCAAATGGAGGTTTTTAGAATTCAAATCAGCTTTTCTCTCCCAAGAGCCTGGCCCTTGCAACTGAACCCCATAGCTTTTGAGATCATCATCTCATGGCTGTTCTGATGGGGAAGGGAGTTCATAGAGAAAGCCCTTCTTGCTGCTGTAATGTTGGAAGGGAGGGAAGGAGTAAAAGGAATTCAAAGGAAAACAGCTGAGAATTACTCTAGGCTGAATAGTGGCCACCCGAAGATGAGCACATCCTTCTCGCTGTGACAGGGATGTCACCCTAGATGGTGAAAGGGACTTGGCAGCTGTGATTAAGCTAGGTACCTTGAGATGGGAACATTCTTTTGGACTATCTGTGGGGCCCAATGTAATCACAAGGGTCCTTGCAAAGGAGAGACAGGAGGGTCAGAATCAGGAAAAGATGTGACAAGAGAAACAGTAGTTGGGAGTGAGGAGCATTGCAGGTAGAAGAAAGAGCCTGGAGCTAAGGAATTCGGGTGTCTCTGGAAGGTGGAAAAGGCAAGGAAATAGATCCTCTCCAGTCTCCAGAAGGAGCATAGACTTTAAAAAAATAAGTGTGTTTTAATTTATTCTTTATGTATTTGTTTTTATTGAGATATAATTGACATATAACATTGTGTGAGTTTAAGATACACAGCATGTTGATCTGATACATTTATTCACTGCAGTTCGATTACCCCTGCAGTGTTAACTAACACCTCTATCACATCACATAAATACCATTTCTTTTTTGTGGAGATAACAATTAAGAACTTTCAGGTTTATAATACAGAACTGTTGACGATAATCACTATGCTGTGCGTTTGCTATCCAGGACTTATTTATCTACTATTTATACTAATTTGTACCTTAAACAACATCCTTCCCCCCCACTGCCCGCCTTGCTACCGTTCTACTCTCTGTCTTTATGAGTTTGCCTTTTTTAGATTCCACATAGAAGCGATATCATGCAGTATTTGTCTTTCTCTGACTTACTGCACTTAGCATAATGCCGTCAAAGTCCGTCCATATCGTGGTAAATGGCAGGATTCCCTTCTTTCTCATTCTGCTGACACCTTAATTTTAGCCTGGTAAGACTCATTTTAGACTTGTGGCCTCCAGAACTCAAAGTTAATAAATTTGAATTGTTTTATTTTTATTTTTATTTTTTTATTATATTATGTTAATCACCATACAGTACATCCCCGGATTCCGATGCAAAGTTCGATGCTTCATTAGTTGCGTATAACACCCAGGGCACCATGCAATACGTGCCCTCCTTACTACCCATCACAAACCACTACTTTTGTGGTGATTTGTTACAGCGGAAATAAGAAACTAGTAAGTTAATATATCAAGATGTTACCCCGTGATCTGTCACCATTAGTGGGGTTGGGTGAAGAATGCCGTCTCTCTCGAGTGTGCCATAAACCCCTCGAGTGAACCCCGATCTATTTTGCTTGTTATAGTGATCTGTCTGTGGCAGACACACAGAAGGTATTTGTTGAACGAATGAATAAATAGCTTCCTTTCTTCAAACCTCTGCTCTGAAGATAACCATCTGTCCGTCTCAAGGACCCATTATCTTTTCCCTCTGGCAATTCTGGCCCCTGGTCTCTGAAACAAAGGAGTAACTTACTTCCTGCTGTGCTGTCTGTTTTTCAAGGTCAAATACACCCATGTCAGCCTTACATTTCAGTTTTTGTTTTTGTCCCAAACATGCTTTATCTTAGCTTGACATGGCAATGAAAATGCCCCTTCCAGGCAAGACTATACTCTCTGCCCATCTTTGTAATTATTTATGGGGACTGAGGTAAGACCCCCCCCCCCACTCTATCCCGCACTGAATGGCTTAGAACGGTGTCCTCATCTCTCACCAAGAGGGAACCACACCTCAGACCTCCCCGCCTAATGCCAGGGAACCTGAGTTTATCCAGAGGAGTCGTGGGTGGTAACTCTTCCATACTCAGGCGTTTTGCTCCTAAGGACTTTAACTGTTGTCTGTAATTTCTGGTTCATCTCTGAAAAGGTGGGCAGACTGGCCTTTGCCGTATCAGCAGATATGAACCCATCCGTGGAGGCACGTCCCTCTCCTCCCCAGCATAGACCATCTGCACCAGGGAGGGCATACGGGTGTCCTTGTACATGGCCACTGTAACTGATCAGTTGTTGCCTGGAGGCCCATGCTGGGAAAAATTCTGAGGCTACATCTCAGTTCAGATAAAAAGAGTTCTGTGATCGATTAGTAATGCCTGCTGGGGGCACTAAAGGTGGGAGCAGCGACATCGTCAATTTCCCAATCCTATGCCATCCTGCTGGCATTTCTATGCAGTTTGAACCACCCATTTTCTTAGTGTGTGCCTCTCTCCAGCTATATTATAAAGCTTTTGAGGACAGAAATCAGGACGCAGACTTCTTTGAGTCCCCAGCACCAGGCATAGTGCTTGGCATATAGTGGGGCTTTTATAGACAAATGTTGTTTTATCGCTCTCAGAATATTGAAATAGTCACTGAAACAGAGCCAAAATTTCTTACTCTATGTTATTAAGCCCCTAGGAGAGCAGCCTTGTCTGGTGTCTCTCCTCCCTTCCCTGCAGAGAGCCCCAGGCACATGAGTGAACCCGCCTTGATCACTCTTGCTAATGTCCTCCTGCTGATTTTTCCCAGCCCTACTTGGGCTCCCTTTCTCCTGCCCTCCACAAGTTAGAAGCCTCTCCTCTTAGGGTTTAAGATGTGCACAACTAGCTGTTTTCTAATTCTGGCATTGAAGTACTTGTGAACAGGTTAATTTTCTAGGATGACATCTCTAAATCGGCAGAGGCACTGGCAGTTAGCAATTTGGGGAAACAACTGCTGAAAATTTATGTACATACTAATAGAGTTTTTTATTACACACTTTTGAATTGAGTATGTGGAACAGGGTGCTGATAAAATGGCAATTGTGATTCTGGATTTAGCTGAAATAATGATCCCAACTTCTTAACCATGTTGTAGTTAAGAATGAATCGACTATCATACAAATTTCAATGAGGAAATTCTCTTCTTAATGATCCTTCCATATTTAACCATCATTCACAGATGACTCAGCTAAATGAATCGATGGAGTTTAATTCCCCCCAACCTTTCTTTGGAGTGACTACTAACCAGCTGTCTTATCTCATAGAAGTTCTTTCTGGTTTACTGAGAATGCACCAGATGGTTTAAACCCCTATTCCTGCCACCCCCATCCCCCACCCAATACAAGCTGGAAAGTGAGGGAGGCAGGTCTGTAACTGAGATGTTATTAGCCCTTGAAATGAGTTGTACTCGGGCCTAAAGCTTTTAGCATTGCTGTGGGTGTCAGGAAGTGACAGTTAACGCTAAAAAGGGTTAATCGGATTTAGTGGATTGCCATCCAAGTTTTATCAAATGTCAGGGTTTTCGCAATATGTTGCACGTTGGCAAGATGAGAATATCATTGAGAGGAAAATGTATAGAATATGTCTTTGCTGATCCCAGGACACAAAGGGAGCTGTTTCCCGGGCAACAGAAATGTCTTCCAGCTCACCGGGTTCAGGGTGCTCTCTGACTCTCTTTCCTCCCCGGACTTGCGGGTTTTGTCAGGGGCAGGACACAGCCTCTTTACGGAGGGAGCTTGGGGCTGTCCTGGCTGAACTGGTCTGGGATCCCAGCTGTCTCTCCTCCACCTTTCTCGCAGACGCGACAGAGAGGACGGCGGCTGGGCAGAGTGTGGGGTGGATTGAATCCAGCCCAGGAAGGTTATTACTCTCTTGGTCAACTGTAGATAAGTGAACTTTGGAAACAGATGGTGCCATCTGCAGCCCAAATTATAGGAGGCAGATTCAATGGAGAGGTAAATAGTACCTACCTTCTTTGCCAACAGATGGACAGCCTTCCACTTATTTCCCAGCTACAAGATACGGTTTCAATTACCTATATTTAAAATTCCAACTGGGAATGGTTATACAAGTATAAAAATACGGGAAGCAATAGCAAGTGAGAGCTTAAGCATTTAGGAACAAAGAAGAACTTTAAAATTAAGGCTACTCATTAACCATTTCAACCACTGATTTTTTTTTTTTTAAGGGACAACCAGAGATTGGGATTTCATGACAACATTCAAAAGGCCAGCTTTAAGGAAGCACTGCCCTAAGCCCTTCTGGATGTTTCTGAGGTATACCAAACATTGACCATGGTTTCTTCGAGCATAGACTTTGTCTCTCAAGGTAAAATTCTCCCAGCCTTTGGTGGGTAGTGAACTTACAACTCATCCTGGGGCAGAGATGGCTAGTCTTTGTGCAAACCCACTTCCTCTCCTAGGCTCCTCTCCCAGCCCCCTGGCAGCCTCCTGGCTGAGTTCTAGGAGTGCGCGATGAATGCCAGTTCAAGGCCCAGACTTCCACACGGTGAATGGCTCCTCTGTGCGCTTTTCCTCTTTAGCCAGCAGAATACATTGACAAGGCTCTAGATGATTCTGGAGTTCCAGGGTGCAAAGAGATTCGGCCCCTTCATCAACGCATGGAGGAGAGCCGCTGACTGACCAGGAACACCCTGTGGGTGACTGCATGAGCGAGATCTGTTGTGTTTGATCTGATGTACACAGCTGGGTCTGTTACTGCAGCGTGGCCCAAGCCGATGAATAAACACATCATGCTGTATGCGTGAGTGGCATCCAAGGGCGTTTGTTTAACAGATGTTGGCTGAGTGTTATTTTGATTTGTTCTGGGGATACCCAGGCCTGTAAAGAGGATTTAGTTTCTGCCCCCATGGACTTGTGAGTTACGTGGGGGCAGCCAAGATGAAACTCATGTCAATGAAAAAACATTACAAACTGCTGTAGGATCTATAAAGGAATCTGAGGGGGGCTGAGAGCACTTCAGATGGGGAATTCAGAGAAGGCATTTTCAAAGAAATAGTATCTACGCTTCCATAAAGGACGGGAAAAACCAGACCTATGGAGAGAGAAGCAAAAGTATTTCTGGGAGAGAATTGTATGTGTAAAAGCTCATTGGTGGAAAGGAGGAGGGCTTCTGAGGAGCACACAGAGGCAGGACGGGAACATACTGAGCACTGCAGACGTTCCAGGTCAGAGCACATCACAGGCGTCCAGCTGAGCCGTGGTGGGGCTCGGACTCCAGTGCCGCCGGCAGAGACGAGCATCAGCTGTATCTTGAGTTAAATGACCAGGACTTGTTGATGCATTGAGGGGGAAGAGAATAACTTTCAGATTTTAAGCACGAACAACTAGGTGGTCTATTTATAATGAGAGAGAGAGAGACCGCAGAGTGGGAAGAAAGCTAACGTTCAGTTTTGAACACATCAAATTGAGTCAGAGATATTCTTGTCAACATGCCAAGTAGGCAGTTTGAGACACGAGCCTGTAACTCAGAAGGGAGCTTGGGCATTTGAGGCACTCCTGAGGCCATCAGTATGGGGGTCACAGATCCAGCTATGGGAATGTGCACTGTCCCCTAGGAGAAGCTGCAGGTGGAAGAAAGACCGGGACCCAGCCAGAGGAGCGCTCGCATCTTGAGGACATGCCGGCATGTGGAGTCAGCAGAGGTGACAGAAATAGAGAAGATAATTTGGACAACATGCTGTCTTTGAAACCAAGACAAAGCTGCAATTCCTAGAAAAGGAGCTTGTTCCTCTCTCAGGACTGGACAGGATGACACCAGGACACCCGGAGAAAGGGGCGGCTGGGTAGGGGATGAGTGTGTACAGGAGGGCCATAGGATGAGGCCGAAAAGCCTGGCAAGCCCAGGGTGAAGGGACCTACTGGCCGTGGTGAGGATTTTTCACAGACCCTCTAGCCAATGAGGAGCCAGCAGTCTTAAAACATGGAAGTGAGCGGTTCGCACCAGTGACTTTGGAAGATCACCTTGGTAGGTAAGGAGCAGATACATTAAGGAAGGACAAGTGTCAGGGCGCCTGGGTGGTACAGTCGTTAAATGTCTGTCTTTGGCTCAGGGCGTGATCCCAGGGTCCTGGGATTGAGCCCCGCATCAGGCTCCTCCGCTGGGAGCCTGCTTCTTCCTCTCCCACTCCCCCTGCTTGTGTTCCCTCTCTCGCTGGCTGTCTCTCTGTCTCTGCCAAATAAATAAATAAATAAAATCTTAAAGAAAAAAAAAAAAGAAGGAAGGACAAGTGTAGCAGCAGCTCTCACTGTCCAGATAGAAAGTGATGGGCGTGGGGAGTGTGGCAGTGCCAAAGGAAGACAAAGAGGCCAAGACAGGTGCCGAGATTCAGAAGAATCTGGGTTCAGCAGGGCTTGGGGTTAGGACCCAAGGAGGCAAAGACAACTGAGCATGGAAATGGGGTGCACTCTTGAAGCTGCAACCCCCAGAGTCTGATTTCAGAGAATCAAGCATCAGCGCAGCCAGCAAAAAGTAATTTTGAACTCACCTAGATTCCTGCTTGTACGTTTCTTTCCTGTGAATGGAGCTGTAAGGTGCGTGGGGACATTTCTCCAACGCCTCCTTCTTCCATCTGCTTGCCTCACGTGCTCCAGGCCCCAGCATCTCTCCCCTTACACGCCTCTGCATAACCAGTCCCTGTGCCTGTCCCGCCTCTTTCCTACTCCGCAGCGCAATACAAACACCTAAAAACACTGGCTGGCAGGACAGAACATTCCTCAGGGAGAGGAAAGAAACCGAAGGCACAAACCAGAATCAAGGAGTGAGAGACGCTGTCCCAACCAAGTGAGCAACATTGCGCCGATGCTCCCACGTCCTCTGGGTAGAACGAGGAGGCTCGCTGGAGGGGCAGCCAGCAGCTGGTTTCCCCATCAGGCACAGGGTCCCCCTGAGAAGACAACCGCTCACAGTATTTTCACATTGTTCAGCTGTGGCAGATGAAATGGCTGCAGGAGAATCAGCTCTCGCAGGAAAAAGCCAAAGAAGATGCCTGAGAAGGTGTTTGCTTCCTTCCGTGGAGGCCGCTTGCTGTTGCAAGCTGTTGATGTTTGGGGGAGAGGGAGTGCAGGAACCNCGTGGCAGATGAAATGGCTGCAGGAGAATCAGCTTTCGCAGGAAAAAGCCAAAGAAGATGCCTGAGAAGGTGTTTTGCTTCCTTCCGTGGAGGCCGCTTGCTGTTGCAAGCTGTTGATGTTTGGGGGAGAGGGAGTGCAGGAACCACAGTATTCCCAGGCAGCCAGGCTTTCTGGAGAGGGGAGCCGATGGTGGGCAGGTTGGCAGCATTTCAGGGAGCCCAACGGCATGCACCTTATCCCTCAGGATGATCCTTGGAATGTGTGGTCCTGCGAGCGCAGAAGTGCTACCCACACAAGAAAGTAATACAGCAGTTGCATGAAATCACAAATTAGCACTCCACTGTGGAAATAAGACTTTGGAATGTCCAATAGCTAGAATGGAGGAAAGAGCAGAAATTCCTAGTTGTCATCATTCGTCAAATTGGAATGAAGACTTAGTCATTGCGGGATCAAAAATGGCCTGCCCTCCTTATCAACGGAAAACCTTCCTGCCTGCCCGGCATCGCTGCTTGTGATAATGAAGCCTGATGAAGTGTGTGTGCATGTGTGTGTGTGTGCGTGTGTGTGTGTGTGCGTGTGAGCAGATTTCCACTTTACTACAGAAATAAGAAGTCAGAGTGGTCTCAGGTCCTTATTGGTGATTGCCGCTGTGTTTGAATAAACGGCAATTTTGTTGATTTAGTTAACTCTAAAAATTATGCCACATTTGTAAAGAACTAGCAAATCCACACATGCCACATTTCAGAGCTGTCATGAGGCATGATTACAATGGGATGAGAGTGTGATTTGTAATATAAAACTAAACGGATGCGTTCAAGAGCGTGCCATCCCTTCTCAAAATCATCACTTTGCGAGTCTACTCATGCTTTCCAACGCTTCTGTGATTGCTCAAACAATTGTTTGATCTGGTGTTCAGAAATACATTATTTGAAACTCCAGAAAATCATTCTTGTGGCTTCCCAGCCATGCTTCATTTTTTTAACCCTAATAGTAGTGCTTGGTTTGATCCCCTACTGAATTCACAGCCCTGGTTCCGAATGACCTTTTTCTCTCCTTGAAAGTCACCACCATCCACGGCGAAATGGTTGAGAACACCAAGGAAGTGCAAAGGAATAGTTTTCCTTATCCTCCCAACCTTGGAATTAAGGCTTAGATTTTTTCTAAATAATTGCTTTTGGGTTAGAAACATGCCTGCAGACTTCAATTTATTACAAAGGGTTATTTGGGAATGAATGGATGGATGAAATTGACGAGCATTCAGTGTTTGTTATGTGTCCTTTACTATGGGTCCAGGTAGGTATTGGGACACGTCATTGGATAAGCAGTGGCTGTTGGTCTCAGGTAGTTCACAGACTGATGGGAAGATAGACCCACAGGTGGATAAGCAATGTGGGACACGTGCATGGGACATCTCGGGCAGGGGCGGTGAGTGTGGGCTGGGATGGCTCCCACAGAGACCAGTCGGCTGTGGGAAGCAGTGCCAGGGAAGAGAGGGAGGCCAGCAAAGGTGTGAGCACTGGCCAACCTCCCATGGAGCCAACTATGACTGAGCAGTTCATCCAAGAAGCCCGGCAAGGGCAGTGGCTGGGGCCCACCATATGTTCAGGGCTTACAAAAATGTTTAATTTCTTTCAAAAATCAGAAGGATGTAAGCCAGTCTGGATTCCATTTGTCTGTATAGAAATGCAGATATAAAACACACCTTTTAATATTTCTTTAAAAGGAATTATTATATTTCTTTTTGGAGGAAGGGGTCCATGAAGGCGAAAGTGCCTCGGGCCCCAGAAGGGCATAATATGGCCCCACTTCAGACTGATTCTCTTAAATGATGTCTTGGTGTTGCCCAAATAAGGACAGGACAGCCAGGTTGGCACCCTTGTGCAGGGACAGTTCCTGGTTAATGTCTGGAGTGTCGAATCCTGGCACTTAACCCTTTGCTTCTGGGGTGCTGGCCATCGAAAGCTTGTTGGAAGCTTTGGGGTGCAGAATCCTCAAAGTGGGACAGGAGAGCTACTGAGCAGAGAATTGACTCCTTGTTTGCAGTCGAAAGACAGAGAAGCCCCCAGAAGTCAGGTGGGTATCAGGGAATATGGCAGCAAAAAAGGGGGTGCTGTGGTCACCAGGGAGCTTAGCCAGTGAGGACCAGAACTGAGCTTCAGAAGGGAGCCCCTTTGATTTTTCTTTCTTGAAAAACAGTGGGTTTAGGGATGTGGGAGAGGGAAAGATAAGAACGGGTTCTCCCCTGCCTTGTCCCAAATCACTAAGGCAGAAAAAAAGTGGCCAGGCCACCTGGGGTCAAGAGGAAGATGCCAGCAAAGCAGGGGCAAAGGGGCCTGAGGTGTGAAGCACTCTCACCCCTGAGTGTCAGCTATCCTCCAAGAGTCTGCACACCCATGGAAATCGGGCCAGGGGCTCAGTCCCAGCAAAGGCTCCTCACACGGGCAGCTGCTTCCTCTGGGAGGGAGCTCCTGCGGACGATGATAGGAATGATGGGCATGGGCTCCAAGGCTCCCGCTGACATTTACAGTCTCCCCCGCAGTTGTCCCCTGCCAGTCACTTCTTAATAAAGCATGTCACCTGGAAATGGCATGGTGCTGAGCTCCTTCTGGCCTTTCTTCTTTGCACCTGGCCTTCTTTCCATCATCGAGGTCTGACTCTGCCACAATAGCTTTCTCCTCAGAACCACAGACCTTAGAGATTTCAAGGCGGCTGATTCTGATTCCTAGACCTTCGCCAACATCTGTTCTCGGTTGCCCAGGTTGGCCTGCTCACCTCCTTCCAAAGACTGGGAAGATGTCAGCTTCATGCGCTGCCTCTCTGATGTCTGCTAATTCCTGAGCTCCTGAGAGAACCCAGCTATTTCCTAGAGGCCGATCTTTAGAATGAGAAGACTATTATCATATGATTTCTCTCATCTATGGAACATAAGAACTAGGATGATTGGTAGGGGAAGAAAGG
>NC_048223.1:125753165-125783450 GCF_002007445.2 Ailuropoda melanoleuca
ATGAGCTCCTGCTAGCTGGACGCTGGGTCTGCCTGGTCCCCGCCCCAGGCACCCTTGTTCAGCGACTCCTTGAATTCCATGCGCCTCCCTCTGGCTCTGAATTAGCCTGAGCAACCCCCGCCTCCGCCCCTCCACATCGATTTCTTATAACCATAGAACCCTAACAAGGCAGGACCGCAGGTGCTCCTCCGGGACATGGTGACCACGCCTGCCACCCTGGGTTGTGGTGACAACGATGCTTGCTTCCTGCCGGCCACAGACCTGACACACAGTAGGCATTCAGAGAAAGGTGGTAGTAGCCATTCGAGCTGGAAGTTAAGAAAGATGCTCTTCCTGTTCTTGAAACTTCGTGTTTTCACAGTATTACTGGGAATTTGTTCTTGGGGCTGCGAGGAGAAATTACATGTTTATCATACGCTCAGCTGAGAATCCAAAGGAGCTCTTTATTCTAAAGTGAAATGAGGTCTCATCTTTGACAGGTGTCTTTTTCGTAATGCTGACATCTTTCTCAAGTAGCAACTTCCTTTAGAATTTCTGTGAGCAGCTTGTGAATGGTGATCCACGCTGGCAGAGACAGCCCTCTGGCTTCTCCAACGGCTGCCAAGACGAGCTGGTGCAGTCCCGGCCTCATATGTCATGTTCAAAACATTGCACGATTGTCCTATTTTCTGCTGCAAGCCCCCTACCCTCCTTCCACAGAATCATATATGAGTGTAAAGGAAATGAACAATCGCCGTGGAGATGCNACCCTCCTTCCACAGCATCATATATGAGTGTAAAGGAAATGAACAATCGCCATGGAGATGTGGTAATGCTCTAGGCTGAATCGGGCAAAACTTTAATAGGCTTTCATTGAAAATAGGTAAGATATTTCCCAAAGAAGTAGAATTCCTAAGTCCTCATAAAGCTTTCAAAACCAGATTATTTGTGCTTTCCAATCTGGGGTTGAAGTGGACTGCAGGAACGTCCTCCCAGCTCCTGCTGCCCAGTGGGGGCCGCCCCAGGGGCCAGGGAATGCAGCAGGGCCCACCTGGCTCGCTCTGGCACTCAGTGTCCTAGTTAGAAATCCCCAAAATGTAGTCTGCCCTTTCTCCACCCTCCCTGTTCTTGAGGATTCACCCAGAAATCTGTATTTAAAAGAAAACACAGTAGGCAAATACTAAAAGGACTTTAGGTCCGATGACTCTTCTGGGCAGCCTAGCAGTCAGGAAGGGCAAGCAACACCAAGAAGCCAACAGAAAGTCCCAAAAAGTCCTGCAAGGCTCAGCAATTCTGAGTCAAATCCTCTGTGACCATCAGGCACTTTCTTTTAATCTTCCCATCTTTGAGGCCAACTGGATCAAGAGGAAGTTCCAGAACATATCATTGCCAACAGCAAAGAGCCTTAATACTTCCTCATGTATTCTTTGCACCTAAACGACATGCACTGGCCAGGGAAGCAAGCTGTAAGGAACCTTGGCGATGTGACCCCATTTCAGGGCCCCTTGTCTCACTCATCGANGGGAAGTTCCAGAACATATCATTGCCAACAGCAAAGAGCCTTAATACTTCCTCATGTATTCTTTGCACCTAAATGACATGCACCGGCCAGGGAAGCAAGCTGTAAGGAACCTTGGCGATGTGACCCCATTTCAGGGCCCCTTGTCTCTCACTCATCGATTTCTTCCCATGCGCGGGAAGTGCTGCAAGCTGCCCAGTTAGAGGGCATTGCCTAGTCTTTCCAACCGAGCACAACTGGGATTTATTTTGAGAATGTTAAATAAGGGAAACCAGAGGATCACCTGTCCAACCTATCAATCCTGCTTCCTTTGTGTCCTTCTGCTGGGGAAGGGCCAATTTGGGAAGAACACGGTGGAGATTAGGGGGTTCATTGCAATTCAGAAAGTGGAGGTAAAAGAAAACCTTTCCTGTTCCCCCAGGGAAGGAAGGAGGCAAGAGTAAGATGTCAGCCCTTCCCTCACTCTGTCCAGAGTGAGAACTGGGTGTAGACGGGTCAGTCGCAAGAGCTCTGGTAAACAGAGTGAAAAACAAAAGCAGAGAGGTCCGACCTCTTTGCTAAGTCTCTGGAAGGACTTTGTTGTGGATGACCATGGGGGCACAGAAGGTGAGTGCTGCTCTGTTTTCCAAGCCAGAAAGAGAGATAATTCCCCCAGGTCTCCATGAGCCATCGGAAGGAGAGGGAGAGACCCAGAAGTTCTTGTAGCTCCAGCGGACCCGGAGAGTAGACAGCCATTGTAGTCTCAGACGTCTACAGGAGTCCCTTCGCTACCAGCTGCCACTTCCTTACCCAGATGCCTCTGCAACGGGGCAGGAGGCAGCAGGAGAAATCCCAGACACAGAGTCCTCACCCCCACACTCCCAGCTCACCCGAAGGTGGCCCTTAAAATAGAAGGAGATCCTTATGGAGCAGCTGAGTTATGTTTAAATGGCCAGTGTAACACATTCCCAGACCCTTCCCCTGCCCTACGAATCTGGGTGTGGATCCTGAAGGGACAGAAACCACCAGACAGAGAAAATAGGAGGCAGGGGTTATCGCTTATCCACCTCTCTGTGGCTCGGCTGCCCCATCTGTAACATAAAAATGAGTTTTCCTATACCTATAAAGTTGTCCTAAGGATGACATGCTTCACAGAACTTTTGGAAAAGGGAATGTGCAGATCACAGTGACAGATCCTCAGCCTGCGGAAGGAAGGGGTAGGGGATAAAGACGGGGAGCCTGCCATGACAGACACCCTAAGTCTTCTCCTGGCCCCCGTCTGGAGCTGAGGCGCCTCTCTTGGCCTCGGCTGGGCGGTCATGGGCTCGGACCAGCTGTCCAGCTTGATCAGATTTTCTGATGAAGTAACTCTTTGCCTGAACCTTCCTGGTCTCCCTTCCTTCCGCCCACACACCCACACTTCTCGGGTCTTAAATTGTTCCTTGTGGCCAGCATCTGACCCCGATTACAAATGTTTCTCCACTAAACATCTGACAAGATAAGGAGAAATGACACATAGAGCAGGTGAGATGCTTTCAGTGGGCTCAGAAGTTTTCGTTAGCTCAGGAGAGAATTGTATCCTCTGTGACTAATTGTATGGCTAGAATATTAGTTGGATGCCTTTGAAATTAGTTGGAGCCCTCCGCCCTGAGCTCAAACTGTGTGCAGTGTGGATGTCATATTTATATTCACGTTCATATTCCTTCTTGCAGAAAATTGAAGCATACTTAGTATTCATTGAGTGCTTCCGATTTCTAAATAAAATATTTTTTTTACATGATACAAAAAAAATCCATGAAACAACAAGCATTTTGGTTAGGCAGAAATTTATCTTTACCCTGTTGAGGCATCCACAGTTCAAAAGGCTCCCTCTTTTAGAGAAAATGATATGAAATTAGTTTAGCTGGGAGATCGGGATCATTTTGTGGGCCAAGGTAGAAGCTTCCAGTAGATAAACTTTCAAGAACCTTGTATTTATTTGCCCATGAATACAACCCTAATAAAAGACTGTAAAGTTTAAATGGGTACATAGTTGGAGAATAACTATGGTGTTCATAAAAACTAGATGGTAGAACCCATGAATGAGAGGTCTGAACCTTCCGGGGGAAAAGATGCAGCGAGAGGTCAAGATGAGGAACATATTCAGTGAGTTCATCCGAGAGATAAGGTTTATGGGAACGTCTGGGTCCTGGAGGGCTGCCTATAGGGAAAAGCCTGCACTCGGCACATCAAGCAAGTTCTTCCCTCAGAGCCTGGAGGGTCTGAGGATTTTTTTTCCCCTTTAAGCCTTCACTGGGGAGCCCAGCCAAAGTTCTCTGGAGGATGTGAGTCCCTGCCCCAGTCTCACGATGGGAGCTGGTAGCACCTCAGGGGCTGGGCAAAGCCTGTTCTTTTGCTTCCCGTTTGCTTTCCGCTTGATGGTACTCGGAGAGATTGTCTGGAAAGTGACCTCTGCCAGGTGAAGGAGGGGAGTGGGAAAAAGAGGCAGGGCTAGGTCCCAGAGCTGACGGTCATCTCTTTGCAGACTCTAGTCTCCCTTGGGCACCACTGTGAGGGTGTCCCGCCCCAGCTGGAACATCATGAGAGGGACCCGAGGTGTTCACACCAGAACCCATACAGTGTCTCTGTGTCCCCATCTGTTAATAGGGATGGCGCGGAGGGTGGCGATGAGGTGGTGCCTGTGAATGCACCTGGGACACATTGTTCTCTTTCCCAGAGATCCCCTCAATCTGGTCTCCTCTGGGAGGGGGTAGGAAAGGGAAAGAGTTGGAAGGAAGAGATGGCCGTCTAGGATCCTGGCTGTCCCTCTTCAGCTTCCAGACTGTCCTCTCCACTTGGCTTCTCCAGGGTTGCCAGGGCCACCAGACGAGGGGCTCCACTTTCCTCCTCTGACCTTTCTCCTGTCCTTCCTCCTCTGCCTCCTCCTCATTCTGCTCTTCCAGTTCATTCTGTCTTCCTCTTCATCATGCCCAGGGCTACGCTTAATCAAGCAACCTCTCCTGGCTCCACTTGGCCATGACACCCTTCATTGTGATGTCCGGTCAGCCATGCCGGGACCATCCTCATGGGCACCCTCGATCACCTCTCAAGACTCTTGGGCAGCCATTGCTAATTCCCAAGGTAGGAACCCAGGCACCCTTGTGTCCTTGGTGCAGCTCCCAGTGTCCATCCTATCTCCTGCAAAGGTGATGGGGGACTGGGTCCCTCACACATTGATGCACACTGCTATCACCCAAGCTTTCCCCACTGACAGGCACATCCATCTTGTGTTTTCCTGCCACCTCACCCCCCGCCCTGGGAAGGAGTGTGGGGATGGGTGACGGGTGGCACATCAGGCAGGAAAAGCAGGAAGAAGACAACCCCTGGTGCACACATAGTTCATGTTTCCCCCACAGCCTGCCCTGTGATTGATGACAGGATGTGGTCTGGGGAGGAATTCATAAAGTTATTTGTTGAATAAACACATACTTTTTCCAGAATAAAACCAAACAGGTTATTTTCCTTGTAAAACAAGACTTTGCCACCGTCTTCACTTACTTTTTTTCTTTTTTAAGTAGGCTCCACACCCAACGCAGGCCTTGAACTCAAGACCCTGGGATCAAGAGTCAGATGCTCTACTGACTGAGCCAACCAGGCACCTCTTTTCCTGTTGTCCTTTTGCAGGTTATTTCCTCATTCTTTTATTTGTGCATGCATTCAACAAATAATGATTGAGTCCTTACTGTTCTTTGTGGGGATAAGGACGCAGTGAACATGATAGTAAACTCCCTGTTGCTGGTGGGATCGGGACAGGGCACCAAAAGCAAACGAAAGAAACAAAGGCATCAGATGGCTATGGGGATGTGGTGGGGTGTGTACTTCGGTGGGGGCTCGAGGAAGTCCTTGCTGCAGAGGTGACATGTAGACCAAGTCTAATGCAGGTGGAGCCAAGCGTGCAGACTCTGAGGGGCTACATCCCAGGTAGACAACGGCATTCCAGGTTCAAGGGAGAGAGAAAAGGCCGGTGGGGTTGGGAGAATAGGGTGAATGAGTCTGGGAGGTGGGCTGAGTCCAGATCGTGTGCATTGTTTCTCATGGTGAGACACGGCTGGCATTTTGGCCAGCTCGGATCCTCGCTGCATGGGACTGCATCCAGGTTTTGAGCCCTAACTGCAAATAGCACTTGCAAGTCATGTGTCAACGACAAGTCCATGCCTCTTCATCTCCAGCCCCCTTGGGAGTCAAGCACCTGTTGAGTAGGGCTTTCAGGCTAGGGACAAGAGCTTGGACTTCATTCTCAGTGCAATGGAAGACATGGCAGTGTCCAATTTACATCATTAGAGATTGTTATCGATCACTCCAGCTATTGTATGTCAAAGGTTTTAGGAAGTGAATAATGGCAGCAGTGAAGCCAGGCAGCAGGCTCATGGCACGCTGTGTCAAACATGTTCACTATGTCCATATGGCACCCTAGGGAGTGTAAGAGAAGAAGGCACAACCTGGGGAGTCAGGAGCAAACATCAGGACTCTACAAGGTTGCTGAGGGAGACTGTGTAGAGAGTTGAGAAGGGGGTCCAGGATGGAGCCTGGGCACTTGGAACATTCAAAGTCTGATGGGAGGAGGGTGAGCTGGGAAGAGGTGGTAAAGGAATAGTCAGCAAGGGAGGAAGAAACCAGGAGAGTGTGGCATCATGGATGGTGAGAGAAGAAAGTGCCACAAGAAGGGAAGAGGTTGATAATCTGTGTCCAGTGCTGCTGAGAGATCAGGGGACATAGGGACAGAGAGGGGACCACATGTTTGAAAAGGTCCTTGGTGACCTTAACAGAAAAAGTCGTGATGGAGGTACCAGCCTGCAACAGGTGGAGGGACTTCTTTGGCCTATCTTTAAAAAATCCAGATTTTTTTTTATTATAAAATGATAACAACATGTTTGTGAGCTGATGATAGTAATCTCTGAAAGAAAGAGAGAGAGGGCGAGAGAGAGAACACAAGGGAGAGGGGGAGATAACTGTGGGCACAAAGTCCATGGGGAACTGGGGGGGCTTGGCCCCTCATGGGAGCAGGGACTCTCATCCGTAGCAACCAGGCAGAGAATGTACATGGGAACATGCGTGAGTGGGCTGATAGGTTTCATGGTGAGAAGACGACACAGAACCTGACTCACTGAGCTTTCTCAACAATGTAAGAGGCAAAGTCATGAGCTCAGATTTGTATGTCAAGGTTGGTGGGTGCATAGGAGGGTTAGAGGAGANTGGGGGGTGGAGGTGGGGGTGGGGGGAGTACAATGGGGCCATAGGAGGGTTAGAGGAGAGGGTATGAAACCCCCCTTTCATAAACTGAGAGGATGGGTCTACTTACAATGTACTTGATGCTTATCGGGCAAAGTGGAGGTCACGGGGATTTGTGGTCATGAATTTTTGCATGAGACCAGGACACATTATTGTTGGATTTTCCTTTGGTCATAACCTGGATGAGGCTCACAGATGGGGGAACTTGGGTTTGCTCAAGGTTGGAGTTTTCCAGTCGTTAGAGGGAGAGAGAAGTACTTTTAGCGGCATGGTTTTGATGATGGACTATGGGCTCTGAGCTCATCGAAAGGGAGGGGGACCCCAAGTGGGTGGTGGTTAATGAGGATGTGGCCAGAACACAGACTGGAAGCCTCAGGTAGCTGAGGGGTCTCTGGGGAAGGAAGGTGGGAGGCAGAGGCCGGACTTGGGGGGAGTGGCATTCTGGAAGTGCTGCATTTCTGCGTGGCTGCTTGAGCTGGTGAGAAAGATCACCCCTGATATCTCACCACCCCGCCCATCCAGCTAGGACCTGGGTCAGTTAATTTCTGTCTCCAAAACCTCTCTACCTCCAAGACCACCCCCCGGTGCATGGGCCTATCTTCTCTTCTGGACTCTACCCACAGCCCATGGAGGGGGCTGACTGACCCCATGGAGGGGTCACTGATCCTCCCTTTTTGCCTGCTTCTGGCAGCCAGACTATTCTTCTAAAACACAGATCTGACTGGGCCATCACTCCTGCTTAAAGGCCTTTAATGGCACCTGTGGATCAAGTCCAGGGCATGCAAGCCCTACGCGACAGGGATCCTGCTTTATGTTCCGAAATGGGTCTCTGCAGCAGCCAAACTGAGTCACCGGTAGGCCCTCAGGACACCTGCTGTTCTGTCCCATCCTCACAGTCAGGACTGAGCTCTGTCAGGGGCTTTTACCACACCTATCCTGACTTTGGAGTTTCCATTTCTCTCTTCATTCACTCCTTTGTGGATTTGCTCATCACTGCATCCCAGAGCCTCACACGGCCCCGGCGTAGAATGCACCCTACTGATTCTTTAACGAATCCCTAGATGAAAAGTTGACCGGCTGTAAAGAACATTCCCTAAAATCCTTTCAGGAGGCTGCCCAGCCTCTGGCAGAGCTTGGTGCTTTATAACAGGATTTCCCTCTCACGGTCGTTCCTTAGAAAGGCCATTTGCAGCCACTATTCATCGGATACCTACGGAGTGTACTGTAAAGAGCACATCAGTGATTAACGCGCTTATCAAATACAATGCCATTCATGATATGGGGAAACTATGTCTAATACAACATCGGCTTTCTTAAAAAATTTGGAGTATCGTTAAAATAAAATCAAAGTGTAAGAAAAATAGGACCATGTGCAGAAATTTGTGACTAAGAACATATGTTAGTGGAAAAAAAACTAGTAGCATATTTTATTACTAATTACCTACATCAACATATAAAACATGTCATTTATCTCAAACACTGTTTTTGACAGTTTCTAAAGTAACTTTATTTCATTGAATTGAAGGCCCTGTCAATGAGAAGATATACCACTATTTCACGCATCACCAAGGAAGAAAAATATGCCACCAATTAACTATGATACCTTTATTGTAAAATATATACACATCTGCCCCAAACGTCTGCCTCTAGCAGAAGAAAGAAAGAGCTTAGAGCTTATGTATTTCCTTACGGTGGTTCTCAACAGGGGGTGATGTAGTTTCCCTCCCCCAGGACATTTGGTCCATCTAGAGACGTGTTCAGTAGTCACAGGTGCGGTGGTGTGCTATCGACATCTGCTGAGTAGAGGCCCAGGATCCCTGCATGGGGCAGCTTCGAACAGCCAAGGATCGTCAGCCGAAAATGTCAGTAGTGCCAATGAGGCGAACCCAGGCTCTAAACGAAAAGGAGATTTGCTTATGCTTTTTACATTCCACCATCACCTTCTGGATTTTCTTTGCCTTTTCTTTCCATAGAACAAGGATCTGAAGCACTGGGCCCATTCTGAATGCATATATGAAAACCATGAAAGCATTTTAGGAGCAACCATGAATTGGAGCAATGATTTATTTCAACAAGTTAACCTAAGCCCTGCACAAGCCTTTATTTCTCCTACTCTAATATAAAACCAGAAAATATACTCAGTCACATTCTGCATTTTAATCATACTTTCAGAGGGTATAACAGTTATGTGAATTAAGAAGCAGTAAACTTAAATTGATTTTTTTCATCTATGCTGAAAGATGCAGCCCTTAGTGTGTGTCATAATGCGTGAACAAAGGAATCAATTGTGGAATTTTTTTAAAGACACCCAAATCCTAAATTACACTGAGTTGATAGTCTTTTCCAACTGGTAACGTGTCTCCTTAACATCATTTGAACACAGTTCCACATCATAAGCTTAGCAAGGAGCGAAACCCCATAGCAAAAAAGTTGGTGCTTGTGGGAAGTTTCTGGGTGTTATAGCAGGAAGCTTTGGACAGTATGAAAGAAGAGGCCTTCTTTGATCTTTTCAGTCCAAGATCTGTCTGACTTGACATGCTTGAACTTCTGAAGCATGATTCAGAAAGTGTCACCCAACTTTAGGGGTGACCAAGGAGAAGCCAAAGTCAAAAAGAATTTGTTCCTTCTCTCTCTGGCTTTCACGCTGATGTCACGAGGACATTTGTGAGAAGGGCATGGGTGTCTCTAAGACAGTTACCTTGTGACAAATAAGTAAACTTTCCCTGAGAAGTCCATTAAATTCCAAGGCTGAGTCAAGTGGTAACCCGCCCTTTAAGCGTTGACCATGGGTCTTCGCATGATCTAACTGCATCCTAAGTATTCGTCATAGACATCTGACTCCAGGCCTGGTCACCAAAAGAGATGGTCCAGTCCCAGGCAAAACCCTCATGAGCCAGTGCCAGGCAGAGCTCCTGACTCCAGTCCCATTTCTCACTCTATTACGTGCCCAGAAGTCACCACCCATATTCAGGTAGCCAGTGTTTGGCATTCTGTCTCCACCCTACAATCAGAACCTGGTTGAAAGAAAGTCTTGCACTAGACAGATTAGGATGGACTTAATTTGGTGATAATGCTGTGGATTCAAACATTTTGATCCTAGACTCTAATTACATGGCAAAAAGCTCTGCTTCTGGTTCACAGGAAATCAGGCCTTGATTGATAGTTTGGAAAACAAGCCGAGATGGTGGAGCTTTGGCCCTGCCTCAGAAGTCAGAGCTGTTTTGGGGCACCTGGGTGTCTCCGTTGGTTAAGCATCCGACTCTTGATTTCAGCTCAGGTCATGATCTCAGGGATGTGAGATCCAGCCCCACATCAGGCTCCATGCTCAGTGCAGAGTCCGCTTGAGATTTTCTCTCTCCTTCTCCCTCTGCACTCCCCACCCCACTCATGCTTTCTCTCTCTCTCTCTCTCTCTCTCTCTCTCAAAAAAATAAATAAAATCTTAAAAAAACAAAAGAAGTCAGAGCTGTTACATGACCTGAGCCCCAGCCGTGCCCTCTCACAGTATCTGCCCCCCTGCTGCTTGGGTCCTGTTTTTAATCAGCTCAAAATGCAGACACAAATCGTGCTAATGGAACTTTAGCTGAGAATTCAATGAAGACGATAGATGGAGTTGCCTTGCTCACTCTTGTGTCTCCAGCGCCTAGAACAGAGCAGGTGACCAAAATAGAGGTATCCAGTGAAGAAACGGTAGACAGAAAACCTCTTGAGTGAAACATTGTTTGGTGGGATTGATTCACATTGTGCGAGTTACTTTTGAAGGCAGAAGTCTTTCCTGTGGATATATGCCGGGGTTGAACAATTGATTTAAAGGCTTCCTACTCTAATTTTGGTTACCATGCATGAGAGGTGACTGCTCTTTGGCCAGCTGTTGGTGTGGTAGGAGAGTTCCCTACCCCCAGTCATGGGGCCAGGTGGTACTGTCAGATGATCTTCTGAGTTGGAGAGGGAAGGCCAGTATGCCAGGAACAATTACAGGGCTAGATCTGAGAAGGAATTCTGATTCCTTCACAGAGCATTCAAGGCTTTTTGTGATTTATTCCCTTTAATGAATGTTTACCAAACAGCTACTGTGCTAGTTTGCTGTATCACAAAACACCCCAAAATGCCCTGACTTAAAACAATAATTATTTTGTATTGCTTATGTTTCTACAGGCTGGGGTGGCTGATCTAGGCTCACAGTGCTGGATACCTCTACTGACCTTAGCTGATCTTTTCCACTTATCTACAGCTGACTGCTGGCCAGAGGCTATGGGCTAGGTGTGTCTGGGCCGCTCTACCACACAGGTCTCTCATCTTCTGCCCGGGATCACAGGTCAGCACAGGTGTGCTCTTCTCAGGGCAAGGACAGAAGTGCAGGAGGACAAGTCCAACCATGAGGTGCTTTCATGCTTTTGTTGAACTATGTCTTCTGAGCCAATGACAAAGTCAAGGAGTAGGGACACACACTCTGTCCATGGAGAGGAGAGAAAAGAGGGGGTAGATATATCTGAACAAAGATCTAATCTACCATATTAAGCATGTACCAGGAATATCCCATCGACTTCATTCACTAGCAGGTCTTTGTACTCTTACAGGTCCAGCCTTCCAAACACATGAGTAAATGAGTGCCATGAGGATAGATGGCAGAGGAAGGAAGAACCACCATCTATTAGACTTTGTCTGTGGTGAGATAATTTGGACTCGTCGTAGATTTATGTCTAAATTGGTAATTCTTTTCTGTAGGGGAGAAGGATAGGCTTTGGATCTCAGGAAATCTGAGAATGTGATGAAAGCTTTGCTTCCTCTTCCCAGATGAAGGTCCATATACACAGAAGTACAGTTAGCAACATATAATTTTAGAGGAGTTAAGGGCTCCAAAGTCCATCTGTGGATCTCCTTGGGATTTCATGGATGTCTAGCGAAGAGCATCTGGTCTAAAAGCTTCTACCTGGAAGGCCCAGAGAAGTTGGGATAGGCCTGAGTTATTAAGAAGGATTTCTGGAAAGCATGTTGACATCAGACTCCCTTAAGGGACCTGAAGGGACTGTAGGATTTTCAGATTTGATAATGTCCCTGAATCTCCTATACTGAACTGTTTCCAAGTGATACGGATTTATTTTAACAAACAAAAAAGGCACCAACAATATACTCAGCAATAGCTTCAGAAATGTGAGGCTCCCAAGAAGAAGTTCCCAGGAGACAAAGCAAACACTGGAAAAGAAGAGAAACATTTTAAAGCCATTTAAGGCAGTATATGGTTAAGCATCCAAATGATGCCATCAAGTAAGTGCAAAATGTGTCTCAGACTGTTGTCTTGCAGGATCTCTGAGGATGCAAAGGGGAACGTGGGCCTTAAAATTATAGAGGGCTGCTCTGCCCTGGAAAAGTAGGGTAACAAGAGACAACCAGGTAACTCCCTGTCATGTCTAGAGGAAGGACCAGGTCATGAGCTGGGGCTGGGCGTGGGAATGAAGGAATCTAAGAAATGTCAAGTGATGGGATGAGAAAGTGGTACCAAGAGAGTCCCACTAATATCTTGCTTCAAAGACACAGAAGATGAAACTTCGAGGGCGTGTGTGTGTGGGGGGGGTTGGTTGGTCAGAAAGAGGGGGTTTGAGCATCATGAGTGCTGTCTCCTCCAGAGCTGAGTAGATGAACAATGTTCTAGGTCCACGAGTGGGTCTGTGGCCCACTGTTTGAAGCGTGGTCTCTAAAGGCACACAGAACTGCGATCAAAGCCTGGCTGTACCCTTCACAAACCAGGTGATGTTGGGCAGGCTGTGAAACCTCCATGGACTGAGTCTCTTCACCCGAGGGTGGAACTGGTAAGAGTTCTTAGCATCGTGATGAAGACTTGCTGAACTGACTCAGAGAAAGAGGTTGTACATTCTTCAGCTTATAGTAAGTGCTTAGTAAATGAACACATCCTGAGGTGTGGTGGTTAAACTTTCTTGTGAAGTAACTAGTCTGTGTAAAAAGGGGGGTTTGGCTTATGTAAATGGAGTGTCAGAGGAGAGAAATTCATTTCAAGCATAGATCTGGAAGTTTAACAATATCAACAGGTCTCTATCTCTGTCTCTCTGTCTTTCTACCTCTCTCTCTACCTCTGTCTCTCTCTCCCTCTCCCCTATTTTCCCTCTTTCTCCCTCTTCATCTTCTCTGACTTCTGGCGTGGGCCTCCTTATCAACCTTGCTTTTTATGTATAGTAGTACTTACGTTCTCTGGCACCTCCAGGAATATCTCGTCCATAGTAATAAATTTTTTAAAGTTTTACTTTTATCACAGTTTTATCACATGCACCTGATTTAAAGGATTGACTAGCTCTCAGGGGGGAACTTCTATGAAAACAACACTTTCTGCCTCCTGTTCCATTCCCTATCTCAGAGTCATCACTTTCAAACTTTTTGGCTGATTATCTTTCTATTTACCTTTCAATAACACAATCAGTTTGGATTTTTTATTTTTCAGCATTATAGCATGCATTTTCTCTGTACAAATTAGACAATTCACCCCACTACGGAAATACACCATTTCCAACATCTAGCTCCCAATTTAGTTAAATTACCCCTTGGTTAGATCATTGTTCAATAATTACATTACTGTGACTATGCAAATGATAGTCTCTGCTGAGTCAAGTAGTTAACTGTGATTACTTTTGTTTCTTACATAACTTTGTTTAATTGGAACAAATGTCTTTTTCTGTACTTTGGATTTTCTTTTTCTTTTTCTTTACTTTTCTGTAGATTTGTCACTAAGTCAACCCCAATTCTCCCATTCTCTAATTCTCCTCTCAAGATATGCAGATATTCTAAGGCTTTCATTTCCTTATAGAAATCTCTCCCAGAATCATCTGGCACACACCAATAGGGACTTTTTGCCCTTCAGGCCTGGTGTGTGGGTCTCACTGGGGATTGTTTCTTACCATCATCCTGGGAATTTTCTTGCTTTGTCTCCTGTACTGATCTCCTGTTACGTGCACCTCTCATATTTTCTTCTTTCTAGATGCATATGCTTATTCTTGGCGGAACACATCCTGAAGTGCTTCCTGACAAAGGGTGTGGGGGAAGTATAATTTGGAGACCTCACATAACTGAAAATGTTTATTATAGTCTTCCACTTAAGGGATAGTTTGGTTGGGAATAAATTCTAGATTGGATATCTTTTTTTTTTCAGAATTTTGAAGGCATTGATCTATTCCCTTCCAAGTTCTCAATGTTATTTTTTGAGAATTCCAAAACACTTCTGGTGTCTGAATCTTTATAATTTGGTAATTTGGAAGCTTGTAGGATGCAGTTTGCTGAAATTTTATGATGGTGTATCTTAGTATGGGTCAAATTTATCTGTAGTGCCAGACACTTGATGAGTCCCTCCCTTCCCAAAATTCAGTATCTTCTAGTACAGAAAATGTTATTGAATGTCTTTATTGATGATTCCCTCTCTTCTCATTTTTTTCCATTTTCTTTTCTGGAATCCCTATTATTTATATGTTGGAACTACTGGATGGGTACTATTCTTTAATTATCTTAATTTTTCTCCTTAGCATTTTTTCTGTAATGTCTGGGAGATTTATGCAAACCTATCTTTCAATCCTTCTACTGAATCTTTTTTTTATAGTTTTAATTTTCATGAGCTCCTTTTTGTCCTCTAAATGATTTGCTTTATATAGCTTTCTTTTCTTATTTTATAGACACAATATCTTCTCTTCTCTCTGGGAGAATATTAGTTAGGTTTTTTTTTTTTTAAGTTTTCTTCTCTTGCATTCTCTCTTCTTTCTTTCTTTTTTTTTTAAAGATTTTATTTATTTTTTCATTCGACAGAGATAGAGACAGCCAGCGAGAGAGGGAACACAAGCAGGGGGAGTGGGAGAGGAAGAAGCAGGCTCCCAGCGGAGGAGCCTGATGTGGGGCTCGATCCCCTAACGCCGGACTCACGCCCTGAGCCGAAGGCAGACACTTAACCGCTGTGCCACCCAGGCGCCCCTCTCTTCTTTCTTTCAAGTTACTTTTACTTCCTGTTTGTTGGTTTCTATCTTTCAGGATAAAACAGTGTTGCTATGGACTTCTTTCCCATTTTCTTTGTTCTTACCAGTTCGGCCTTTGTAAATATCCTGTACTCATTTCAGTTGCATCTCTGAGTTCTCTGTTTATATGAAGAATGAGGCACTAAAACATCCATAAATTTTGTGTGTGTGCTAGTGGATACTGTTAGCCCTGGACTTCAGTGGCTTTCACTTGCCTGGGCTACTTTTATGAGGGAAACCTAATGTCTGTATCTCTAGGTTTTTCATCTTGAGCTAGGCAGATTCCCCAGAGAAGGTGTTCCATTCACTTGTCTGGAGGGTAAAGACCCGTCTAACAGTGTGCGTGAGCTGTGCCAAGGAAGAGACCCGTGGGTCTCAGCACTGAGTATAACATTTGTTCAACCTTTGTTTTCAGAAAAGTAACCCCTTAACACCACTACACTTGATTCCCTCTGTTGGGAGACACTCTGCTTTACTGTTTCTGTAGAGTAGGCCTATAGTCCTCTGCTGGGGCAGTTTTCTGGACATGGGAAGTGGAGAGGGGTTGTGGGATGGAATTGAGTCACATCTTAAACTTCCAGCTGATCCTCTTCTTTTTAGTACCACGTTCACTGTATCCAAAAGCAACTGGTTCCATGAAGATTTAAGACTGCTGGTGGTCTGTCACTAAACTATTTAAATAAGAGCCCTTCTCAGGATCTACTTGGTCAATTGCTCATCACTCAACAAAACACTTGCTGTCATCTTCTCTTCCATTCTTTTTGTTCTTAAGTGTTTATTTTAGCTGGGTTTAATGAGACTCCAAAAGGAAATGTGTGTGTTTAGTTTTTGGTGTTCTTAAAGCTCTTTATCTCCCAACCTCCATGTGATATTCCCAAAAAGACTATGATCAATATGTTGGATCACATACCTCAGCTCCCAACTTGGCACCAAACCCTGTGATCTTTGTTCTCTTGAGAATCTGGGTCACCTGCTTTTCCTCGTGGTAGGCAAAGGACGACTGTATGATCGACAACTACATGAGAATCATACCAAGCAGCAGTTCCCTAAAGAAAGGGATGTGGCACTGACAAATAGGTAACAAATGTCCCAGACACAGGGCAGCTTTGTCCTCCAAAAGGTGCTGATCTTGAGGAAGCAAGGATTTCCCTCAGTTGCTTTGTATTAAAAAAATGTTGGCTGCATCTCAGAAACACTGGTTATCCAAGCAGAAAGCACCTCCCTTGATGTTTTCCCCATTGTAAGCTTCAGCAACATCTGTTCACACTTAGCGCTCCTGAATCAATTCATTAATGTGGATGCCCATTGGTTTGCAAGGACAGCAAAGGCTTCCTGGAGAAATTCTATGCCCTGGAGAGAAAAAAGAAGGCCATGGCAGGCAGCTCTTTCAGAACTCTGGGGCTGGGCCTCTGGGTATGCACATGGAAAGGGGTAGATGCAGTGCCCTTCCTTTATTTGAGTGACCAGTGACAAAGGGACGTGATACTTGTTTCCCTGCTTTCCCCTCAAAAGTCCTAAAGGGGGGAAATCCATTGTGGAAAATTTAAACAATCTATGTGCATTGTGAGGGTGGATGTTCTTTATTCTTGGAAGTATTTTGTGTTCGTCTCTGGAACATGATGCTGGGACATCCAAAGAAATAATGCCATCTTTCTTAAGTGTTAAACTCTAAGTGAAACAAACTTGTGGTTTCTTCTGAGACCTCTAGCCCTCTATGTCACAATGACACAGTGTAGAAGGCAGTGCTATTGAAGGACATTTTTAATGGCAAACTTTAAATGAAGTCAATCCTTGGTAGCTCAGTGACAAGGCCCGTGTGTTATTGTCCTTTTCCAACTTAGCAAGAACAAAAAAAGAACCAATTACTCACATATGATGAGACATGATGACATTTTTTCTCCTGAACTTTTCTGGTATAAAAGGGTCACCCAAGGAGGATCTGACAGTAAGTGTGAGGAATTTGGCAATAAAACCACCAGTCTGCAGAAATTTCGGAAAATCCAAAATGATTAGGTAAAAGGCTGCCTTTCTCCACAAAGAAAACTGTTGAGTTCATATGTGCCTTTTTACGTATTCTTGCCTAAATGAAACTAATCTTAGGGTTTTTTTTCCTACCCTACAGCTCATTAAAATTCAGCCTTATTCTACTTCTGTTGATTTCTACGATGCATGTGTTCTGGTGTTATCCAGCTTCACCTTCCAAGGTAAGAGTTTTGCCTCTATTTTTGATGCTTGACTAGATGGCTTGTAAGTGTTTAAGTTCAAAGTAATCTCAAGGAATATGTGACAGAAAAGTAATTTCTCTTATTAGAGCTTTCAATGAAAACAAATAAGTCATGAAATTAGTGAAAAGATGCATTGATGTGACAAAAATAATGCTAGACTTATTAAAATTTGTTTTGAATTATTTAGGAGCTGGCTCCTGCATAGAAAAGCATGCATTTCAGTGTCAAATGTACATAGTTTTGCTCACGACAATTTATTTATTCTACACATACACTCATGATCAAAGTGAACATTTAACCATTGAAAATTTCTTACAAATACAATGTATCAGTTTTTAAAAAAATAGTGAATTTACCAATTTTATTAAAATGGTAACTTTTTCAAATAGAGAATATAGATAAAATACCATATCTCAATGAAATATCACATAAAACATTAATTCCTGTGTTTATTCAAGAATCTTGATTGAATGCCTAACATTAATCATTGAACTGTTCGAAACACTCAGAAAATGAATGGCTTTCTTTGGAATTTTTAATACTACCTCTACAAGATATTTCAGTTGTTTTAATGTCAATACTTTGTTTAAAATTTTAAAATATTTTTTGTCACCGATAATGTTCTGCATTCACTGAAACTTAACCTGGAATACTGTAATTACCGAATCAATGTAATTCATGAAACCACTTTTAGGATAATGTGATGCTACGTAAATCCTAAATAATAGATGTATGTCCAAACATAATGATCTAGCTGTTTATATTATTGGTCTTCTTACTAATCTTTGCATCTGTCATTTTTCTATTTCTTGTTTACTTAAGTTAGCTTCTTTTTTCCTGATTTAGTCCTATGAGCATTCAACACTAATTGAGTCATTGATTCTATAAGACACCAACCATATTGATCAAGCTGTTGAGTCACAACCCATAAATTGGTATATTTTCTCAAGTGTCTTCCTAATTACTTTCTATTCTTTTCCCGAAGTTTTATTCATGACATTTCTGTTGAACAAGAGGCACTTGTGTGTGGCTTTTTTTTTTTTAAATTAAGAATGTATTCTTCTAATGTACTTACAAATCTGCTTGTCCGTAAATGAAATGTTTCTGCTCTTCATGCATTTTCCACATTTCTATTTTTGCATGTGACAATTTCATTCTCATTATAACTCCATCATGTAGCAATGGTAACAATTTGACTGTTTAAGATGAGTAATTACAGACAAATGATGTATAGGCTCTTGTAATATTTGTTGTGAACTTCATAAAGTCCATCGACTAAGCAAGTATACCGTATTATTCTGTTAAGTCAGCTCTGGCAAGGACTCCCTTCAATGATCAGCAAACTACATTGGTATCTTTTTAGGGATGTTTTAAGCATCTTTAACCAGAAATGATGCATTTCTTTTGCAATACAAAGGTGGTATCATGAGTATTTCTGGAAAGAACTGGAATGCTTCCCTTCCTGAAATGACTCATAGGCCCCTCCTTGCTGGGGATTTAAAATAGATGGCATTATATCATGCTTAGATTTCCTCCATTAACACAGGGAAAAACACATAGTGGGCGTTCAAATAAGAGTTTTTGACTGGTTTCCCATGACCAATATTTCTGAAACTCTGTCTGCCTGTTCCCAGGTCCAAAGAAAGAAAAAAAGATGCCCATCTTTTTTTTTCCAGAGGCCAATGGGAATGATTTGCCTGGGTGTTCTGACTGCTGGAACCTTCAGTAACCTACCCAGGCATTGGGTGAAACGTCCCAGAGAACACTTCTTTTTTCTCACTCTGTCCACATTTCAATTTCCAAAGTAACCTGAAACCACACGTGTGTTCCTGCACCAGGAAAGGCAAAAATGTGTAATTTTTACTCTGTAGTGTGTTTCTGTCCTTATAAAAAAACCCGTTCAGCCCCCTTTTCCTATTATTGCTCTCATGTGGCTGAGAAATGGGCTTGGAGTCAGGTGCTTCCACTCAACTCCCTGCTTTACCTACAAGCCATTTTTTTTAAAAGATTTTATTTATTCATTTGAGAGAGAGAGAGTGAAAGCAAGACACAAAGCACAAGGAGAGGGAGGGGCAGAGGGAGAAGGAAAAGCAGACTCTCCACTGAGCAGGGAACCTGAAGCCTGGCTTGATTGCAGGACCCCCGGGATCATGACCTGAGCTGAAGGCAGATGCTCAGCTGCCTGAGCCACCCAGGTGTCCCACCTACAAGCCATTTAATTTCCTCATTTATATGCAGCTTATGAATCATTGAACATGACATCAAAAATTAATGATGTGCTATGTAGTGACTAACTGAACATAATAAAAAAATAAATAAATGTATTTCTTCTTAATGACAAAGAATAAAACTGAGGAAATGATAATACCACTTCATACATAGAGCTTTCTGAGGGCATAAAATGAGATGATGCACATAAAGGATTTCCCACAAAGAAGATCATTGATAAATCTTCGCTCTGTTTGTCGCTGGAACTTGCAGTGGTGCCTCATCACCGTGTGCTTCCTCTGAAACCACAAAGGAAGGGACATAGGACAAGTGCTGAAAATTCTTACTTGATCTCTGGGTCAGGCCCGCTTCTTGGAACTGCCAGCCCTATTTCTTGGGACATGCCCTTTGCTCTTTACTTGGTTTCTTCATCTGGAAAGTATGGGGTTGGACTGCATATACTCCATGGTCAATTTGAGCTCTTGATTCCAGACATGTACTTCTTCCAAGACTAAGTGCCCCCTACACTCTCTGGGCCTTCAAACCACCGATGAGGAACTGAACCAAAGTCAAAAGATGAAGATGCTATTGGTCAAGTAGCAAAAAAGCCTTATGGAGAGCCTTGCTAAATGGCCCAGGACAAATCGCAGAGGGAAAGTGCCTCCAACTGAAACTTGAAGTTTGGTTATCATGGGTTGTTCTTCTTAGTGATTTTTAAAAAACTTCCCAGGACTAATGAGTGCCACTTGAAAGATTCTTTATCCATAAGAGCAACAAGATAACTATGAATGGTGCATGGTGTAAATCCCGAATGACAGCAATTACATCAGTAGTATAAACATTAGACAAGACAGTAGATAGCTCTGAATAATATTTTGTATTTAGATAAAGTATACGTTGTGTTCTAGCAAAATTTCTCCCTCAGAAAGTTTGGAGACATTGGATTTATAGCCTTAAGATTTTGAAACTTGTTACTATTGAAATAAACTTTTAACCCTAAAGCTGTATTCTCTCCCTCCTCCCCCATCTGAATTGCCAGGTGTCTGGAAAATCTGATTACTTTCTCATCCTGCTGAACAGCTGCCCAACCAGGATGGACAGGAGCGATGGACTAGATATTCTAAAGCCCATTTTTGAGAAGACGTTTATGAAAAGGTCCTTTCGCAATGGAGTTGGCACAGGGATGAAAAAAACTTCCTTTCGAAGAGCAAAATCATGAATAAGTGTGCAAAGGACTCTGGGAATTAATCTCAAACTTTGTAGAGTGTGACTAATGTGCTAAAAGTCAGTTATATCTTTATCATTAAGTATTGGTGTGCTCTCAATTCTTAAATATCATTTCTTTCTGAGCTGGTACAGAGTAAATTGAGTTTTAAAAAATGTAAACCTGCTTCAAACTTCCCCTGCAAGAGAATAAACTATTTATGTGATCAGCTAGCAACTTCCCTGGCTAAGGATGGACACATCTGCTTTGATAAATTGGCCAGAAAGTATGAGCATTTTTTACTGTAATGACAATGTATGATTTGTTTCCTGCCTGTAATACTGTAATATCATAAAACTGATTTCTTTTTCTTTTAAGTACGACTTTCTGAAATGACTCAGCAGGGCCAATTCTTTTGGGATGTACTATTTCAGCTTCTAAAAGAGTCTTGTGAGATTAGCCAAAATTAAGATTCATGCTACCACTGTATTTTCCTCAATCAACTGATTGATACCAGAAACAAACATCACCTGTGCCCTGTGGGAGTAACTCTTGCTGTTCTTTCCAACAAATATGCTTGGACATGGATTTTTGTTTTGCTTGGAAGTTTGTGCTTTCCTTTTATCTTAAAACACTGCCAGTAATAATAATGACAACAGAGAGTCTGCTGGCTGCCCTGTGGTGTAGGGGAGTGGTTTGTGAGCCAGTTCCCCCAAATTGTGCTGATTAATGCCCCACTCCCTCCCTCTCCAGGAAAGACCTGGACTTTCCTTCTGCTGAAACTCCTGACATTACCTTTTTTTTTTTTAAAGTGGGCATGGAGCCCAACATGGGGCATGAACTACTACCCCAAGATCAAGACCTGAGCTGAGATCAAGAGTAGGATGCTTAACCAACTGAACCACCCATGTGTCCCCTGACATTACTTCTTTTAAAAAGATAATGCAACATTGGTTGATGGGTTATTTCTGCAAAGGCCTAAATTTAATAAATGTGTATGTGCATGTCTGATTCTGCAACACGCTAAGGACATTCTGACCAAGGAAATCATTATGTTTTCCGCTTCACTCTATGTGTATAGACACAGATGAGGTGAAGAAGTCCTCATGCACTTTAAAATGGACTAGAGACCCTCATGTCCTTTTGCTTTCTATCCCTGTGGTCCCTGCCTTTGTTCTTATGGGGACAGCTTTAGAAATCTAACCAGCTGGCCAGCCGCAGTCCCACCCCTCCCCCCATGACCAAACTTCTTTTGGAGCCTCTGGAAATGCAGTGAAAGAATTTATCTGTTAATAACGTCCTGTCTGCTCACAGGCTCTGAAGCACCATGAGACCTAATGGATGAGATGCAAAGTACTTCCAATAAACTGGAAAGTCTGACAGCAGACTGTCAAGGAATCTAGATTTTTTTTTTAAATCTGCCTGGCATTATTGGCAGGGAAGCTAATTAGCTAGCCCAATAAGTGTTATTTACTCCTGCGAAGTTGAAAAATAGTTACTGCACTAACATGCTCATGGTAAGTGCAGTGTCAACTGGGCATCTTGTATAGGGAAGAGATTATTGTTGCAAAAGAATCTTCCTGATTTTCTATTTGCATTTATATGGATTGGTTGGAGTAATAAAACACTAAAAACATAATTGGAAAATTTTGTTTCCCACTTCTGGATCTAAAATATCATTCTAACCGTAGGGGGAAAAATGCCTATGAAAAAGTAGTGGCACTCTAAAAACTATATCAAAGGAAAAGCTGGCAGTAGGGAAATTTACTTTCTGATGAGAAATTGTACCTCTTGCTAAGATTTTAGGAATATAAAGTGTTTAAGATGAAAAGTACTTCTAAGTCATGTTTGGATAGTGTCATTAGAGAGGTGACCAAAGGCTAACCATGTCAACCTTGGGCAAAGCGAACCCTACGCCAGTGTAGAAACGAAGTGGCCAGGGCACTGTATTCAATCCTTGACACCAGTTTCTGCAGGGCCCTGAGCCTGCCTGCTCCCAAGCCTGCATGGAGAAAGGCCTTGAGTGACAGGAGGTGGAGATGAGCTGGTCACCAGTTGTTAATGACTCTTTCCCCTTCCCTTGTCACCTGAGAGTGTTGATGGAGGCCTGAATTTCATCTTCAGAGCCAGCTGCCTCAGGCAAGGCTTTGGAGGCGCTCAGAATCCACACATCCCAAGGGAGGAGTAACATTGTGAGTTAGTTCTGGTCAGCTGTACCTTAACCTGTTTAAGTTTCATTTCTTATCTGGAGAGATTTTTTAAAGACAAGACAAACAACCTAAGGTCCATGGGCACCTGGGGGGAGGATGCTGGTGTGGAGAAGGTGTGCACAAAGCAGGACTGGGCAGGCAGGATGCCACACACCCTTGGACCACATGGACCTCCTTGGATCCCAGTGCAGTGTTTACTCAGTTGCACAACCTTGCCCAAGCTTCTAGAATCTTTCTGAGCCCAAGTTTCATCATCTATGATATAGGGCTAGTACCACGGACATTATAGGATTGTTTATTTGCTTAATCATTTGTTGATTCATTCACTCAACCAATATTTATTGAGCACCTAGTATATTCCAGGGAGAGTGTTCTAGGCAATTGGAATGCAATCATTAAGAAAACAAACCAAATTCCTGCTCTTATTGATCTTTTATTGAAGTGGGAGGGGAGTTGGAGAAAAGATGATAGTTTTGTTAGATGGTGACAAATGGTAAGGGGAAACAGTAGGAACAGGGAGAAGGAGGGTGGAGGGTGTTGGTATAATTTCAGATAGTGTTGTCAGGGAAGGTGTTGCTGAGAATGAGTAGTAAGAATTCCAAAATTTCTACAGTGGAGTGATCAGAGAAAGGGTGTAAAAGATGGAACCAGATGGGTAGGGGATTTATGTGAAGTCTTGTCAGAACTTTTGTTTTTCCTCAGAATGGCATGGAAAGCCACTCAAGAGTTTTGAGCAGAGAAATTACACTATCAAATATATCTTTTAGCCATCATTAATTTGTAAGCATGAGAAATAAAATGCATGCCTAGTAAGTCTCAGTAATAGCAGCAGTAATTCCTTCTGTGACTGACACCCAGGAACTCAGATTCCCTTCCTTCCCTGCCTGTTTCACATTTCTACCCTGGGAAATAATTACACTGTGAGCTGGAGCCCGTGGTTGGGCAGGGACCCTGGGAAGGGAGAACTGTCGCTCTCCAAGGTACTGAAAGAATCTTAAAGAGAGATGACGATTCTCATCCCATGAACCAAAACTTATCTTTTTTTTTTTAAGATTTTATTTATTCATTTGATAGAGATAGAGACAGCTAGCAAGAGAGGGAACACAAGCAGGGGGAGTGGAAAAGGAAGAAGCAGGCTCCCAGTGGAGGAGCCTGATGTGGGGCTCGATCCTGGAACTCCAGGATCACGCCCTGAGCTGAAGGCAGACACTTAACGACGGAGCCACCCAAGCGCCCCCAAAACTTATCTTGAAGGTGAAATTCTACTGAATTCTTTTACGTTAGAATGAGGAGCATTTTGTTTTTACAAACATTTACTGAGAATTCCATAGCAGCATCCCAAATTTTGAGGGAGGGATGCATGTGTGTGTGAATTTATGGGTAGAAAACCAAAGCAAAGAAATACAAGAATTAGGATTTCAACTCACACACATGAATTTTGGGATGCTCATCTCGTTTTATTTCTCCTGGCAATTTATTTCTAATGCAGAAACATTAAAAACCAAACAAGGATGTTGGCTAACAAAATTGCCACTCCAAACACTTAGCCTCGTTCATTTTTGAGCATTCCCAGGAAGGAGCAATATTTTAGGAAAGGAAAATCTGAAAACAATTGGATTTCATTTCCCACATACAGTAAGACTCAAAATACAGCAGTCTGACTCAAAGTCCATTTTTACACTCAGTATTCTCAAATCTTTTTCACCTGTCAGATAATAACAGCAAAAACCAAATATTCAGGTGGCTGCTCTCTGCCCCTCCCCTCTGGACTCATTTCTCTGACACCCAGGAACTCAGATTCCCTTCCTTCCCTGCCTGTTTCACATTTCTACCCTGGGAAATAATTACACTGTGAGCTGGAGCCCGTGGTTGGGCAGGGACCCTGGGAAGGGAGAACTGTCGCTCTCCAAGGTACTGAAAGAATCTTAAAGAGAGATGACGATTCTCATCCCATGAACCAAAACTTATCTTTTTTTTTTTAAGATTTTATTTATTCATTTGATAGAGATAGAGACAGCTAGCAAGAGAGGGAACACAAGCAGGGGGAGTGGAAAAGGAAGAAGCAGGCTCCCAGTGGAGGAGCCTGATGTGGGGCTCGATCCTGGAACTCCAGGATCACGCCCTGAGCTGAAGGCAGACACTTAACGACGGAGCCACCCAAGCGCCCCCAAAACTTATCTTGAAGGTGAAATTCTACTGAATTCTTTTACGTTAGAATGAGGAGCATTTTGTTTTTACAAACATTTACTGAGAATTCCATAGCAGCATCCCAAATTTTGAGGGAGGGATGCATGTGTGTGTGAATTTATGGGTAGAAAACCAAAGCAAAGAAATACAAGAATTAGGATTTCAACTCACACACATGAATTTTGGGATGCTCATCTCGTTTTATTTCTCCTGGCAATTTATTTCTAATGCAGAAACATTAAAAACCAAACAAGGATGTTGGCTAACAAAATTGCCACTCCAAACACTTAGCCTCGTTCATTTTTGAGCATTCCCAGGAAGGAGCAATATTTTAGGAAAGGAAAATCTGAAAACAATTGGATTTCATTTCCCACATACAGTAAGACTCAAAATACAGCAGTCTGACTCAAAGTCCATTTTTACACTCAGTATTCTCAAATCTTTTTCACCTGTCAGATAATAACAGCAAAAACCAAATATTCAGGTGGCTGCTCTCTGCCCCTCCCCTCTGGACTCATTTCTCTCTGCTAATATTCATGTGGACTCATGTGTTAGGGTAGAGGTGGGTTTCACTGTCAATGGAAAATTATTCCTTTACTTCCTCTCTATGGAGGAAAGATTGTTTTCTGGCTGGCCTGACTGCTCCTCTGAGCTACCTAAAATTAGCTGTGTGACCAATGCCTCCTCCTTTTCCTGAGTGCTGTGCGCACTTTCAACTACCCCCCTTCTGGGGTATGAAGCTTTCCTGAGCAGCTGACACTCCAGTTCAGTCTGTTTCTCCCCAGCTAACAAATCCATTCTCCTGCTTGCCCTACAAAAAGTGAGACAGCTGGCAGGATCTCTTTCCTGGAGCACAGACCGTGGTGGATCCAGGCGTGCAGGTGCCGGATGTCTCTCCATGGGATAACAAAGACCCACACCAGGTCCTGCAGGCATTGTCCAGCTGCTGAGCCTTCTGTTCCTGAGCTCCGCCTTCCATGATGGGCTGTCGACGCTGAGCCTGGGCCTTTTGGCTGACATCTTCCTGGCTGACCTCTGCCCATCAGCTGTTAAAGCTCTAGTTGAAGCAAACTTGCAAAAAAATCAATCTAAAGAGATCTTTACTAAGTGGGACTCAGTGTGTGGTTACAAACAGACTCCTCCACGGTAATAAACAAACTCCCACTTACCAGGTTTGGGGCTTTGTGCCAAGTGCTTTCCATATCCTGTCCCATTTATAACCTCCACAGCTCTGTGGGAACACACTGGGATGTTGTTATTCCCATATATAGACAAGGAAACTGAAGCTTAGACGGATCCAGTGATCTTCTTCATGGGGATCAAGGTCAAATACCTGGTAAATGGCAGGTTTGCATTGCCCGGAGGATAATGTCAGGCAATGAATGAAAGAAAAAGAAAGAGAAATCAGAGAAGGTATATGTANTAGACGGATCCAGTGATCTTCTTCATGGGGATCAAGGTCAAATACCTGGTAAATGGCAGGTTTGCATTGCCCAGAGGATAATGTCAGGCAATGAATGAAAGAAAAAGAAAGAGAAATCAGAGAAGGTATATGTAATTGTTAATTTTATGTGCCAACTGGATTGGGCCATGGGGTGTCTAGACACTTGGCTAAACGTTATTTCTGGGTGTGTCTGGGAGTACGTTTCTGGATGAGATCAGCATCTGAATCCTCAGACTAGGTAAAGCAGGTTGCCCTCCTCACAGTAGATGGGCTTCATCTAATCTGTTGAAACCCTGAATAGAATACAAGCTTGAGTAAGAAAAGAATTCTCTCCGTCTCTCTGCCTCACTGTCTGTGAGCTGGGACGTCACGTCTTCTCTCTCAGACTCCGATCAGACTGAAACTTACCCCATGGGCTCTTCTGATCCTCAGGCGTTCAGACGCAGAGTGGAACTACAGTATTGGTGGTCCTGAACCCGGACGTTTCAGCCTTCATAATTGCATGGGCCAGTTGCTTATAATAATCTCTTATAATCACTCTGTCCCTCTGTTTCTGTCTCTCTCTCTCTTTCCCTCCTTCTCCATATACATCTTATTGGCTCTGTTTCTCTGGAGAACACTGACTAATACAATGTATTCATTTTCTGTTACTACATAACACATTACCGGAAACTAACTGACTGAAAACAATACCATTTTTTTACGTCCTGAGGGTCAGAAGTGCAGATATACCTTCACTGGGTCCCCTAATTCAGGGCCTTACGAGACTGCAATGCAAGTGTTACCCGGCGCTGTGGGCTCAGAGCTCAGCCAGGGAGAGAGCTACTTCTGTGCTCCTGCAGTTGGTGGCCGAATTCAGTTCTTTGTGGCTGAAGACCTGACTACCTCAAAACTTTGCTGGCTGTTGGAGGGAGACCACCCTCACTTCATAGAGACTGCTATCAATTCTTTGCCAGGTGGGCTCCCCACCGTGGCTTCTAGCTTCATCAGAACCAGCCAGGGGAGAATCTTCCAGAAAATTCACATTGCAATTTTATGTAACATAATCACAAAATTGACATCCCATCACCTCTGATGTTTTCTGCTACCTAAAAGTAAGCCACATGTCCTGTCTACACTCACAGGGATGGGTTTACACAGAGTATGAACACCAGGAAGTGGGGATCGGGGAGCTACTTTAGAGGATGTACGCCACAGAGGTTATGGGTGACTACCCTGGCTAGGGGAGATAACCGTCTACCTCTAGACTCTAGACCGGAGCCCTAAGAAAGAGGAGGAACCATATCACATGTGACTGACTGTATGTGGGCAATGTCTGGAAGGAAGGGTCTGTGAGGTGCTTCACCCGCAAGTTTATGACCCTCAGCCAAGCTTCTTCTCCCCACCATGTGGTTGACCTGCACACTCATGTCCTATGAAACAACCTTGGAATAAAGTCTTAGATTCATTTTAAGGCTTAAACATATATTAAAGATTACACTATTCAAGTCCTGCTATATGCCAGGCATGGGCTAAAGTGTTCGCGTGTATGAGCTTATTCAATTCCCATAACAACTTTAAAAATACAGTAAAACACCTCTGATGGAGATGCTCTTCTTAATCCCATTTTACAGATAAAGCATTAGGTGCAGAAAGGCTAAGTAAACTGCCCAAGGTCACACAACCTGTGAGCAGTAGAGCCAAAATGCAAACCTTGGTGGCCTTACTTCAGAGAGGGAGCACTTCCCCATGCCAGCATCTGACCAGTTAGACTTAAGAAAGATGCCATTTCCTGGGAGGTTTCCGGCATGTGGTATGGCCCAGCCTGGTCAAGAAAAACTGGCTGCCGCTGGAGTATGGGAGGGACATTACAGTGAGTAAGTAAATAAAAAAGGGAAAAGGACCCAGTGAATGAAAAGGAAGGTATATTTGAAACTTCCAAGATATGTTTCCCATGGGGAAATGTGTTCCCAAAGGAAAGAACCAAGAAGCAATTAGAAAATAACTGGATCCAGTTCAAATAGAAAATTTTAAAATTACAAAGGCCTGCCTACACACTTGGTAAACACAGACATAACATTGTAAAGCAGCCTAGCTGTAAACAACGCACAGACTGTGTATTTCCATCTACAACAGTAAAAGTGTTGAAAGGTTTACTGGAGAAGACAGCTTACCGGAGGTTTGTAACTCTTGTCCTCCTGTGATGGGACTTCTCGCATCCTTGGGCAAGCAGGTTAGTAATTATCAAACTGAATTATTGTCACTGCCAAAGGATGACATTAGCTAGAATCCTGTTTCCTGCCACCATGATGGAAACCCTCCAGGTACATAAAAGATTATGGGTTAAGTTTTTTATATAACCTTTAAGAAACAAGAGCTGCAGCTCAATATTGGTGCATTGCATCTTCTCTCTTGGCTCCTCTGGGCTTTGGTAATCCAGGTGTGTGGCCAAGTCAGTCAGTTCCAAGGGGTCTCATGCTGCTCGAGATTTAAAAGCACAGGCTTTGGATTTAGACATATGTGAGCCCCAAAGCATTCCACTTAATAAGCTGTGACTGTGGACAGCATCCTGGACTCCTCCAAACCTCAGTTTCCTTATCTATAACATGGAACCCATAGTGACATCACAATACGGTTGTAGTAAGAGATAAGTGAAATAGTACATGTGATGCATGTAACATAGTGGTCAACCTTGTGAATGGTCCATAAATGGCAGCCAGCTGCAGCAGAAGGATGAACATTCCAGTTTAACAGTGCACAGAAAATTGCACGTAGGGGCGCTTGGGTGGCTCAGTCAGTTGAGTGTCCAACTCCCGGTTTCAGCTCAGGTCATGATCTCAGGGTTGTGAGATCAAGCCTCTCGTCTGGTTCCACAGTCAGGGCAAGAGTCTGCTTAAGACTCTCTCTCTCTCTCCCTCTGCCCCTCCCCCCACAAATAAATAAATAAATCTTTAAAAAATGGGGTGTATAACTCACCCTGCAAATTAAGTCAGTAAAGAACTGGAAGCAGCTATTGTTTGTCAATAATGGGAATGTAGATCAGATATTATTTCAAATATATTGGTAGGTTAATATTGATGTTGGTATGACTGAGTCCAGGGAAAATTTCCTATGTTCTTTAGAAATAGTGTGGCCAAATAAGGTGTACTTATTGAAGTACACTGAGAGAACGAATATACAGACAGCAATGGCCAGACCATATATACAATGCAACCTTTGCAGCAACCAGCACAGAAAGCCAATCTTGCAGCAATTGGCCCAGAATATTCAGGACTTGGTCAACCACCTCCAGTTTCTCTATTTTCCCCCCACTTCCAACTCAAAGCCAGCAGAGAAAGCCAAATACGCTCCCAGACCAATCACAGAGGATGCCCCATTTCTGGTTAGTCTGCCTCCAGCTTCCCCAGCCTCTAGTTAGAGCATACCTAAGCCTTCCCTTTCCCCACTCTAAACCTCTCCTCTCCTATGTCTCCCTGTGAGTCTCTGTCAAATGCCGAACGATGGTGGCTGACTCCCTTGCTATAGCAAGTTCTGAACGAATAGTCTGCTTGTCTCATTTGGACAGTCTATTCATTTCTACAACACTGATACACACAACCAAAGTGGACTATATAAAGACAAACTTCACAGGAATTCTAAATGCTTGATTAAAAGTAAAAATCTATTGGCATAAACTTTTTTGTTTGTTTCTTTTATTTTTTTTAAGATTTCTGATTTATTTGCGGGGGGACAGGGAGGAGCAGAGAGAGAGGTACAGGCAGACTCCACGCTGAGTGTGGAGCCTGAGGCGGGGCTCAATCTCAGGACCCCGAGATCACGACCTGAGCCGAAACCAAGACTCGGACGCTTCACTGATGGAGTCACCCAGGTGCCCCTTAAGTGTTTCTTTTAAGTAAAGACATTTTAATGTACACTACTTTAAACTAAAAAATTAGACATTTAGAAAATTTAGGAAAAAAGGATAAAGAAGCTAAAAATAGAATCCTAATCTCACTACCATAGGTAACCCCTCAGCATTTTCAGATGCCTAAGTGATGTGGATGGGAATGTGCACACACATTTTTAAATAAATGTGATCATG
>NC_048223.1:125792017-125802590 GCF_002007445.2 Ailuropoda melanoleuca
CAAATGCCGAACGATGGTGGCTGACTCCCTTGCTATAGCAAGTTCTGAACGAATAGTCTGCTTGTCTCATTTGGACAGTCTATTCATTTCTACAACACTGATACACACAACCAAAGTGGACTATATAAAGACAAACTTCACAGGAATTCTAAATGCTTGATTAAAAGTAAAAATCTATTGGCATAAACTTTTTTGTTTGTTTCTTTTATTTTTTTTAAGATTTCTGATTTATTTGCGGGGGGACAGGGAGGAGCAGAGAGAGAGGTACAGGCAGACTCCACACTGAGTGTGGAGCCTGAGGTGGGGCTCAATCTCAGGACCCCGAGATCACGACCTGAGCTGAAACCAAGACTCGGACGCTTCACTGATGGAGTCACCCAGGTGCCCCTTAAGTGTTTCTTTTAAGTAAAGACATTTTAATGTACACTACTTTAAACTAAAAAATTAGACATTTAGAAAATTTAGGAAAAAAGGATAAAGAAGCTAAAAATAGAATCCTAATCTCACTACCATAGGTAACCCCTCAGCATTTTCAGATGCCTAAGTGATGTGGATGGGAATGTGCACACACATTTTTAAATAAATGTGATCATGTGATTTCTGTTCTGAAATCTGTATTTTCAATTCCAGAGTGTGCATGGCAAGTTTTCCACGTTGGTGAATGTTAAAATATACCACCATGTTTAATGTCTCTATAGTATTTAATTGTGTGCATATATCACAATCAGCTAAACCATCTCATCTCCTATTAATGGACATTTAGATCATTCAATATGGTGTTAATGGGGAAAAATGCTACAATTTATGCTTCTATACATTTGGCCAATTGCTTTATCATGACAAATTGCTAGACACGGGAAAGCTAGTCAAGAGATATACACATTTGAAATTTCCACATATATTGATAAATTGCCCTCCAGAACATTATATCATTGTAGGAACACTGGACATTGTCTGTCTCCTTCGATTTTGCTGACACGACAGGTAAAAAACAATGTTACGTTGTTTAAACTTGCACTTTTTATTTTTCCATTACTGGTGAGGATAAACATTTACATATCTGTCTGTCTGTCTGCCTCTCTACACACACACATGCATTTGGAATTCTTCTATGAATTGCCTTATCATGTATTTGGCCCATTTTTCAGTAGGATTTCTTTTCTCACTGATGTTAGAACTTCCTTATGTAATAGGATATTAAGCATTTTTTGTCATATTTCTAATTACATTTTTGTTTTATTTGTTTTTTTAGCTTCCAAGTATCTTTCATTTTTCTCCTTCACAGTTTCTGGCTATTGGGTTACAAGAAAGAAAATGTTCCCATTCCAAGATAACAAAAGGTTTTAAGGTTTTATTTATTTTTTTTTAAAGATTTTNTTTTTTTTTTAAAGATTTTATTTATTTATTCAACAGAGATAGAGACAGCCAGCGAGAGAGGGAACACAAGCAGGGGGAGTGGGAGAGGAAGAAGCAGGCTCATAGCGGAGGAGCCTGATGTGGGGCTCGATCCCATAATGACGGATCACGCCCTGAGTCGAAGGCAGACGCCTAACCGCTGTGCCACCCAGGCGCCCCTAGGTTTTATTTAAATCTTTGATCCAAGATCTCATCTCTTGCTGAGTTAGATTATATACTCAAGTGTATTTTCATAATGGTATTTCTATCCTTTTTGCATATCGAGAATGTCCTTCTGCTGACTTCTGGTACAAATAACAGTTTGTTGGGTATAGCATTTTGAGGTTAGCATTTTTTTTTCCTGTCAAAATTTTGTAGACATTGATTGCTCCATTTTCTCCTGGAAACCTATGTTGTTGGTAAGTCCTACCCAGTCTTTAATTTTTTTGCTGGTAAGTTACCCATTTCTTATTGAATTTTTGTAAGAGTCTTCTGGTTTTTTTAAAGTTCAGTAGTCTTACCAGGATAAATCCGAGCATTTATCATTCTCTATTGATTTTCTGGGTTATGGTGCTTCTTCGAAAGTTCTTTTTTCTTACATTTTTATATTGTTTAATTCTAATTGGTTATTCTCCTGCTCGTAGAACCCAGGATCCACATCGTCTCCAATGCCAATCACATTTTGATCTCTGTCTTAGTCCGAATTCCCCAGGACACAGAAAATGGGCAAAACTTCACAGCAACCCCTTGTGTGGAGAGCAATCCTGGGACAGCAAGGATGAAAGCTAAATGGAGGTGAAGCAAAGAAGGAGGAAAAGCAAATGCAAGGTTGTGCACCCGGCACTGATCATAGCGCATCAGAAAACACAGCTGATATCTGTGGCGACATGAGCCATTGGGTCTTGGAGCAGGTCATTGGAGAGGAGGCAGACGTACCAATCACGTGTCTACCAAGACTTTGGGCAAATTTGTCTACTTGCTCCTTTTCAATGAAGGTTGCTGGCAGGGCACTCTCCTCTGTCTTCCAAGGCTGTGCTGCCCCGGTGCCCCAGACAGCTGCCAAGGAAACTGTATGCCCCATCGCCTCATGTGAGACTTCATCTGAGCCTGGAAATGGTGGGAGGAACGGGAGCTTCTCATCCTGGTGGGTTGCATACCAATGCACACCAAGCAGCATGGGGAGCAATGGCTGCAGGGGGGCCTGGGGTCAGGTGTATGTGTTGGCTGCTGGTCCAGCCTGTCTGCTCTGGCTGAGGACAGCATCTCTAGCTGAGGCTTCCCAAGCGGCCCTGATGTATGCAGCCCAGAATCTGGGAGGCTTATGTGTGGGGTCCAGTACAATCATTTTCTCTGTCATTCTTTTGTTTCTTTATCTTTGGCCTCAATGCTATCTGTGACTTTGCATTCTGTCCTGAATGTTAAGCTGGTTTCTAGAGGATTGATTCTGATCATGGCAGCTCCTGAAACATTTTCAATTTCTGCAATAATACTGTTTCTTTCTTTATTTTTATTTAGGCCCACCAGATCTATTTTAATCTCATTCTGCTATCTTTCTCCACTTTTTATCTTTTGTCCTACCTACCCTCTAAGAATGTGAAGAAAATTCCCTGGCTTATTTGATGTCCAAAAAATGACTGCTTTGGAATATTTATTCCCTCTCTCTTTTTTTTTCCTTTTTTAAAAAATAAAATTTCAGAATAATCATGCATTTTGAGGGCTTACAATGGCAAATATTTTGCTAGGCATTTAGCCTGAGTTATCTCTTAATCCTCACAACAGAACGATGACATCAGTAGTATTATCTCAATGAGGTGTGGAGTGATTAATTAAATTCCCAAGGTCACCAGCGGGAGAACACAGAGGAGCCAAGGCTTCAGCCAGCTGTGCCTGACTCCAAGCCCTGTTTCCATTGACTGAATGCTCTCTTCGTGTGAGTGCTTACAATGCCTTCCCAGATAGGCCGTGGATTGCCTTTTTAACCTTGTTTATTCATCAAATTAGCTGCACATCCTTGACCAAGCAATTGTACCACTTATACTCAGTTTCCTCATCTGTGACAGTGTAAATTGTGTCCTTTCTAGCTCTGAGCCTCTTGGCTCTATTTTCTCTGTACTCTGCAGAGTACACTGGTTTTTGGAGACCTAACCCAGACTTTCGATTTAGGCTGCTGTTTGTCCAAGATCGAAGCAGTGAGGCTTCAATCTTAGCTCTTCATCCGATAAAAAGAAGTTATAAACACCAGACACAAATGCCAGCCATTCTCCCTGCAACATACCCTTGATCGGGTAGCAGACTGCAATGGATCATTGATTCCTGGAAACGGGAAAAGAACTAGAGCTTTGCCTCTCAGAGCGCGAAACTTTGGTGTAGACCGTTTCTTTGTTCTCAGAAGGGTCATTTCAGGAAGCCCCCTTGACCACCACATCCAAGTTGAATAGTTACTCAGCACGGCTCCAGGCCCTGGTTTAATGCAAATCTCCATCCAAACTCTGCAAACCAGGGTCCCGATCACATAAACGCTATCCTGTGGAGGGAGCATACATCTCTGCAGATAAAAATAACAAAAAAAAAAAAATTTAAGTTCTTTTTATTGGCAGTTTCCTTCAGTTTTCAAGAGATGACATTTGAGAATGCCGGGAATATGGGAAGCAACAGAGCTGATAAAATGGGCTCTTCCCGAGGGACAGGAGGATGCCTGATTTTTAACCACAAAGTGCAGTTTGGACTTCACTTCCAGAATTAAGGGGGTGTCATTCAGGGACGTGGTCATGAGGCCCTTAAGCTTTGCCCAAGTGTGTGTAGTGGACACTGGCTGTTCGTCACCACTCAGTACCCATGGCCCCTTCTGAGGATGGTAATGGAAGATCGTGCTTTGGGCACTCACACCTGCTCATGCTGGGTCCTGTGGTCCCAGGGGGACTAGGCTCCAGTTCCAGGAGTGACCGGTCAGGCCACTTAGTTCCCCTTGAGGAATGGTTGCAGGAATCAGCACATGAAGCATAAAACCTTGTTGAACCTGCCTGGAGGGACAGTCCTCTTTCGTCCATGGCCTTAGAGCTGTGCTGGTTGATGCCTGTCTTTTCATGATGAGGGAAGACTTTACAAGATGCTGAGTGATACTGGGATGTGGAGAGAGGCCAGGCTCCGAAGGCAAGGGCTGGGGCCCTGGCGTCTCTCATGCCTGAAGACATATCCACCCGAGCCCTTCCCTCAATGTGAACCCATAAAATCCCCTTTTATTTGAACAGCTTCAGGCTGAGTTTTCCGCAGTGTGCCGACAAGCAGTTCCATCCCACTGCGTATGCCCGTGTGCCTCGGATGCCTGAGCAGGGGGCGTTGTTCTTCATTTCTGCTGAGGCCGGATGTGGCCCTTCCTCCCAGGTCTTGGTTTCCACTAAATAACTTTGATGTTCTCTAATAACTCGGTCATAGCATTTCATGCCCGAGGAACCTGCCTTAGGGTGCTGTTTCACTAGAAGTATTACATAAAGCTTTCAACAAGCAAAATTAATATAAAGTTCTCTTCTTCTTAGGTGGGAGACTTCCTTCCCTCAGCTTCAGAGTGAATGCCGAAACATTCCCAGGGCCAGAGTGGGTCTGAGAAAGCTCTGAATTACGCTCCATCTCAAATGTGCACTAAATGTCTACCGTGTGCAAATTGGGAGTGGTGCGGAACAATAAAGTCAGTGGTATCTTCTGTTATAAACTCCTGCCAATGAGCATGAAAAGGGGTGATATAACGGAGGGGCAGGAAGAGGAGGAAGAGATTTTAAAATTTCTTTGGTTTTATTTTGTGGCTAGAACTATAAAAAACCAATGACCTCCTTTTGGATAAAGCATTTTTTCTTTTTCTTTTTTTTTTCCCCTAAGAGAGTTCACATCAATATCTGAATTGACATAGCGAAAAAGATACTGTTATTTCCATTTTACAGTTGATGAAACTGAGACCCATAGGAATAAGCCAAGGACCAACAGCTAATTATCAGTCTATACTTTTTGAGTAGTCTAACTCTGGGAGGTCTGATGATAAGCATTGTCTTGTTTTCTGACTTACAGAAGATGTTAGCATGTTAGATTTTGAGGGGAGGATACATGAGCTTACCACTGAGCACATGGAATGCGTTGGCCAGGTGTCCTGGAAGTTTCCACCTCATAGGACTTTGTGATGGGTCAGTATTCCAGCTGATGTTATACTTTCATTAGTAACTTTTAAAACCAATTAATTTTAAAAGTATGTCCAATATTTTAGAAGAACTTTTGAAGGTTAAATCATTATTTTATTTGTAATGTCTCAAAGGTGACCATTTCAGGAGCAGCACATGGTACCGGGTAGGAGGGACACACATTTGCAAGATGACAGTTAAAGTACACCATCCTTCAATTATGGAGTAGAAACAGCCATGTCATTGCAAATCGATCGTGGGCAGGCAGCTCGCTCTGGGCTCCTGGCCTCAGATCAATGAGTATCATCGGGAGGGATTGGAATGTGCTGGATTCCATCCAATCCCAATCAGGGTTGTGGACTCTGCATCAAGACCCCTGTTGGCAATCCCGCCTTGGCATTGACTAGCTGGCAGCCCGCCACATTGCTAATTTCTCTAGGACTGAGTTCCCTAATCTGCAAAACATCCTTGATAACAGCAACTATTTTACAGAGTTTTATAAAGATTAAATGAAGTGATACCTATAAAAGCCCAGTACTGGGCCTGATGCTCAAAAAGTGCTCAGAAAACACCTTTACTCCCAGCATCATACTCAACATGGCATCATTGCCATCAACGCCACCACAGTTGTCATCATTGACATCAAAACTCAGTTAGGTCTCTCTTTTGGGGGACCTAGCTATCCATCTTCTTGTGATTCACTGCAGTGTAAGTCCTGACACCAGGGCCCATGACCTTGCCTGTCTGCCCATGATGGAGAGATGTGCTCTGCATGGCACACCTCAAGCATCACACGCCAGGGTCAAGATAAAATACGACAAGACATGTAATTTTTTACAAACGTTGTGTTTTATGTCATTCAAGCCAAATGGCTCAGTCACANTCACTCTACAAACACTACACTAACAAATTAGAGGCTCATATGGGTTGTTGTGCAGACATGATGCTAAGTGTCTTGCAACTACCCTCCCTTGATGTCTGTAGTCACCACTCTGCTTTTCCTCGCTCTGCTTCCCATGGAAGCACAGCCCAAGAGGAAACTCAGGGCTCCACATTAGGACCCTGCACATTAAGGGTTATATTTCACTTGGAGCCCCTTCTAGGTTTAAGCCATAAGACTTCATTTGCCGTGGTCCTGCTGATTAATGCCACCTTGTAATAAATATTATATACATATATATATATGGCTGGAAATCATTTACTGTTAGGAAACCCCTTCATCTGGGTATGTTTACTGTNTGGAGCCCCTTCTAGGTTTAAGCCATAAGACTTCATTTGCCGTGGTCCTGCTGATTAATGCCACCTTGTAATGAATATTATATACATATATATATGGCTGGAAATCATTTACTGTTAGGAAACCCCTTCATCTGGGTATGTTTACTGCGCTGAAAAATGTCGTTAAAAGCTTTTGAGTCTCCAAAATATAATTTGACATAATGAAAGAAAAGAAAATTTTCCTGCTTGGTGAAATAATCTGGGACAGATGGAGCAGAATTCACCAAAAATTAAGAAGAATAGGTTTGAAAAGTTAATTTTGTTCCCCCCTCCCTCCTCTCCTCCATAGTAAGGTATTCAGTTTCTGGAAAGAAGAAAAGTAATTATAAGATTTAGACTGCATATTGTAAAAAATCATAAGAGTTTTGAATTCTTATGGTACAGTGGCTGTGTGGGATGCCTATTTACTTTCAGCTAAATTTTCTTTGCTTAAGTTATGTGCATAAGTTTCGTTTTCCACATTTAATTTTAGGATGGCACTCAAGTTTGAGAAAATATTGACACAAAGAAAACTAAGCATATAATGTACTATTATTAACCCCAATCCTGTTGACACTCACAGCCTTTCTTGCGAGTATCCAATCCAAAATTCTAACCCTTGTGAAACTGTAGGCACAGCCCTCTGACCTGTGTGTTAGGTATTTTTGCGGGTTTGTTGCTGTTGTTGTTGTTGTTTTGGGGTTTTTCAGCTGTAATGTAATTGGTTTTGGGATTTGATGCAGGAGAAACCACTAATATAAAACACTGAAACATAATAATTCTGGTTTCTTGGGATATAGACATAGTCATATAAGACATTTTTCACATTACCGGGCATCAGGAAAAACATTTGGCTTGTTGCATGGCAATCAGATCCTTGGTGAAGGAAGATACTTGATCATCTATCAACGCACAAGAGTCTGTTGCACACTTCTTCTAATAAACCGGAGTTAAAGAAGGAGGAGGGAGGGCAGGAGGAGGGGGAGAAGAGCCATTCCCTGTCTCCAGCAGGTGCCATTAAGTAGGAGCCTTATTGAAATAGTGCAGTAGCCCAGCACGTACGCAAGTAAACCGGTGGAGAAAGAAATGTGACAAATCGCCCTCAATTGGCTCCACGCTTCAAAAAGAAATTTTCTTGCAAACAGAGGAAGAAGTTTCCCCTCTGAGGGTGGAGTGACCCCGCATGGCAGTTGGAGCTCTTCATTGTCGCTGGCTCAGAGAGACGCGCTCTGTGTATTTCAAAGCAACTTTGATCCCAGCAGACTCTCTTTTCCTTTTCTTCTCCTGTTTTTCACTCTAATTTGAAAACTGTTTTAAGTGAGTGCTCGGAAAGAGCAACACCAATGGAAGAGGCGCACGGGCCTCTCGAAACTTTCGGCTTCATGTGCTGGAGGCAGGGAGAAGCACAGGAAATCAGCCACACCTGCTTCTGAGGAACACCAAATGGCATTTGCTGGGCTGTGGTGGGAGTGTTGGTTGAGAGCCCTTTTTGAACAAAAGCCCAACCCAAAGGAGCTTCAGGAATAAAGGACTGTGTCAGGAGGGTATTGAATAAGGAATGTGGCTGGAGCCTCAGCGAGGGTCTCTGTTCGGGCAGCTTTCCTCATCCCCCGTGTTGGCTTTGATCTTCTCGCACTCTGTGGAAATGCTCCCTTCACAGAGTTGGATGTGGGGCTACCTTGAGCTCATCTAACAGCTTCAGCCCTTCAGTGAGAGATGCCCGCCCCTGGATCAATTGGCTGCAACCAAGAGTGAAAACCCCTTTATATGACTGTGGCATGTGATATCATGTTGAAGCTCATGTGTGAACCACACATATGTATGTATGAACCCCATTTATGAGAAACGACCATGAAGCGATGATGTGGAGGGTCCTTCTTAGAAGCAAGCCATTCAGGCAAGACAATCCCGCGGGAGTGCACCAGGATGTAGACTGTCCATTGGTCTTTCATTCCAATACGGCATCTCTCTGAGTCTTCTCTAAGGTCTATAGAACATGAAATGTCAGGACAAAGCAGGAGGGAAAAAAAATTATATCAGCCAGTTGCTTTGGTATTATATAGACTGAACTTGGTCATCAGGGCTGGTCATTCTTGACGTGTAAGCACCTCCCCTCAGCTTTTTGGACTAGGACAGGTGACCTGAGTGATAAGACATGACAACGTCACCTCTACTCTCCCCCTGGGCCAGCTGCCTTTCTTAGCTCTTCTTGGGCACAGACATTCTCTCCTTCCCTGGAAAAAGGATGTGTGATAGTTAATTTTGTGTTATCTTGACAGGCTCCGTGATACACAGATAGCTGGTAAAACATTATTTCTGGGTGTGTCTGCGAGGGTGTTTCTGGAAGAAATTAGCATTTGAGTCAGTAGACCCAGTAAAGCAATCTGCCCTCATCAATATGGGCAGGCATCATCCAATCTATTGAGGGTCCAAATAGAAAAACAGATGATGGAAAGGTGAATTCTCTCTCTCTCTTCTTGAACTAGGATGTCCACGCTTCCTGTCTTCAGACATCAGAGCTCCTGGTTCTCACCTTCTTGAATTGGACTGAATTATATCACTGGCTTTCCTGGCTCTCCAGTTTGTAAATGACATATTGTGGGACTTTTCAGCTTCCATAACTGTGTAAGCCAATTCCTATAATAAATTTCCATATATATATATAGATAGATATATATCTCCTACTGGTTCTGTTTCTCTGGAGAACTCACAGTGTTTCAGGCAGAAGAGGAAGCACCCAGTTTTGCTTGCCTTGGAAAATATGTCTTTTCTTGGATTCCTGGCCATGTACAGCAGTGAGCCCATTTGGCATGGGTAGCCACTCCCACGGGGTAATTAGGAAATGCTCAGGTAATTTTTTTTTTTTTTTTTTTACTAAATATGCCCACTAAGCCTNTTTTTTTTTTTTTTTTTTTTTTTTTTTTACTAAATATGCCCACTAAGCCTGTACGGGTGCATGCTTATTTCTAAGCTTCAATATGCTTCTTTTATTTCTGGCGAGGTGCAAGTGTTATGCCAGTTTTCCAGCCTGATACAGAAATATAGCAGTTGTAATTGATTTGTTTCATACATCATATTCTCAATTTTTATTCTATGTCCTTATTAATAACCATGTCCCAAACATGGTTCTTATAAATACATAAATATTTAGCATAATGTTTAATGGTAGACAAATCTAAATATTTGAAATGTAAAATATTCAAGTTAAAAAATTTCATGTCATAAAAGAATAGAAGGAAATGGAGTTGTTACTTTTCCATGAGATCCCCATTTGGATCTGGGAAAAAAGAAAAGATTTGTGAAGTGGCATTTCCATGTCACATATAACAGATAACTAACTTGCCAAGAAGACCAGCCATGTTCCCATTGTGAGTTGAAGGGAACTGAAATCTAAACCCATCTCCTGGGCAAAACATCATCCAAACTGATTATTTAGTTTTTTTGTCAATTTTTTGATATGCTACTGGGATGGTCACACTGAAGAAAACCTCAGAAGAGAATTCAAAGTTACCACACACACATTTGAGAACTAGCCAGTTAAGAGACCACTAAGATGTCAAATTTCAACGGTCAGTTTAGAAACTGACCACCTGAGGGGCGCCTGGGTGGCACAGCGGTTAAGCGTCTGCCTTCAGCTCAGGGCGTGATCCCGGCGTTCCGGGATTGAGCCCCGCATCAGGCTCCTCCGCTATGAGCCTGCTTCTTCCTCTCCCACTCCCCCTGCTTGTGTTCCCTCTCTCGCTGGCTGTCTCTATCTC
>NC_048223.1:125802917-125809021 GCF_002007445.2 Ailuropoda melanoleuca
TTTTTTTGGGGGGTGGTGCCAGGGAGGGGCAGAAGGAGAGGGAGAAAGAGAATCCTAAGCAGGCTCCATACCCAGCATGGAGCCCAGCACAGGGTTCCATCTCACAACCCTAAGATCATCCCTTGAGCCAAAACCAAGAGTCAGATGCCCAACCAACTGAAACACCCAGGTGCCCCAGAAACTAAGATGATTCTTAATGAAAAGGAGGAGTCACTTCCATTTATGTTTGATAATGGCTTAACAGAGTACTTGACAATGTAAGCAAGGAAGACATTGATTAGCTGTCTTTTATCTTCATGGAAAATGGGACAAGAGAAAATGAGTTAGACATTACTATGTGATATTTGAGGTAGACATAAGAAAGTGATTTCTGATGACATTGACTTTTAAAATTTTAGCAGAGAAATGTTGGTTGGCCTTCCAGGTAAACATGGAAGAGGAAACACATATGTCTATGCTTATATCCTCCAGCACTTGCACTGAAATCACAACAAAAGGGTTTTTAAAAGAGGCATAAATGCACAAGGCTAAAGAGAATGAGAGAGGAAACAATAGGAACTCAATTTGGGAATTTAGAAAGAATACAAAAAAAGGAAAAATAACTTAGTAGACCCTAGAAAACTTAATTTTAAAATGACAGTGGGAAAAATTTAGAATTAAGTTGACCTATACCACATAACCCTCAAAAGCCTAATAAGTGGTGGCACTGGACATTTCTGGAAGTAGGTTAAAGTGAGGTGGCTAAAATCAGGAGGAGTTTTAGAAGTCTGCTTGAGAAACAATCAGACCTCCAGAGCAAGATTTCCTCTCCCATGTTAGGTGACCCCTCTCACCTGCATCCTGCATGGTCCAAGACTGGAAATTTATTCTTTTTTTTTTTTAAAGANTTAAAAAAAAAAAAAAGAAACTGACCACCTGAATTTATGCAATAGGATGTGATGCCCTTGGGGACAAGGTATTTCTTTCTCATTTCTTGTTGCAATCCTTGTACTTAACACAGTGACTGGAAAATCACAACCACTCCACTTGTTGACTAAATGAATAAATTATTTACTTACCTATATCTTGCTTTATTTTAAGAAATGACTAGCTAGATTAAATAGAGCTAAGAAAAAAAAAAGACCTAAGGAGTCACAATGAATCTTAAAGTGCACTTAAGTGCAAATTAAAAATTAAGATGATTCTTTTTTTGGGGGGGTGGTGCCAGGGAGGGGCAGAAGGAGAGGGAGAAAGAGAATCCTAAGCAGGCTCCATACCCAGCATGGAGCCCAGCACAGGGTTCCATCTCACAACCCTAAGATCATCCCTTGAGCCAAAACCAAGAGTCAGATGCCCAACCAACTGAAACACCCAGGTGCCCCAGAAACTAAGATGATTCTTAATGAAAAGGAGGAGTCACTTCCATTTATGTTTGATAATGGCTTAACGGAGTACTTGACAATGTAAGCAAGGAAGACATTGATTAGCTGTCTTTTATCTTCATGGAAAATGGGACAAGAGAAAATGAGTTAGACATTACTATGTGATATTTGAGGTAGACATAAGAAAGTGATTTCTGATGACATTGACTTTTAAAATTTTAGCAGAGAAATGTTGGTTGGCCTTCCAGGTAAACATGGAAGAGGAAACACATATGTCTATGCTTATATCCTCCAGCACTTGCACTGAAATCACAACAAAAGGGTTTTAAAAAGAGGCATAAATGCACAAGGCTAAAGAGAATGAGAGAGGAAACAATAGGAACTCAATTTGGGAATTTAGAAAGAATACAAAAAAAGGAAAAATAACTTAGTAGACCCTAGAAAACTTAATTTTAAAATGACAGTGGGAAAAATTTAGAATTAAGTTGACCTATACCACATAACCCTCAAAAGCCTAATAAGTGGTGGCACTGGACATTTCTGGAAGTAGGTTAAAGTGAGGTGGCTAAAATCAGGAGGAGTTTTAGAAGTCTGCTTGAGAAACAATCAGACCTCCAGAGCAAGATTTCCTCTCCCATGTTAGGTGACCCCTCTCACCTGCATCCTGCATGGTCCAAGACTGGAAATTTATTCTTTTTTTTTTTTAAAGATTTTCAACAGAGATAGAGACAGCCAGCAAGAGAGGGAACACAAGCAGGGGGAGTGGGAGAGGAAGAAGCAGGCTCATGGCGGAGGAGCCTGATGTGGGGCTCGATCCCAGAACGCCGGGATCATGCCCTGAGCCGAAGGCAGACGCTCAACCGCTGTGCCACCCAGGCGCCCCTGGAAATTTATTCTTTGACAAGGATAAAAAAGAGGGTTTCTAGATTAGAGAAAGGAAGTAGAACTATACAGGAAGAGAAAACAACAATATCAAAACGCAAAGCAAACCAAAACAACAACCAAACTATCAGGGATGTTATTACATAGAGAAGAGGGTATAATGAAACTACAAAATAAGACCTGGATGCTATGGAAAGGAACACTCAAGGGACAACAGTAGTGCCAAAAGTTATCGGGAACAAAAACCGCAGCAGTAGAGATTACAAGTCAAATGGAAAGATTTGAAGAGAATGATGACGAAATGTAACATAAGAGAACAGAGCTAGAGGAGTACACTACGGGTTCAGTATTTAACTAGTGATCGTCCCCAAAGAAAGAGCAAAGGGAAAGAAATGATCAATGAAATAATTCAAGAAAATTTCCCATAACTGAAGGACCCAAGTTTCTAGTTTGAAAAAACACAGCAAGCATGCAGTATAAGAGTTGTCAATAGACCTCGCCAAAGCACACATTATGAAATTTCAGAACATTCAGGACAAAAAAGATCCTACAATCCAAGGAAAGAGAAAGAGAAAGAAAGAAAGAATCACGTGTGAAAGATCCAGAAGAGCTAAACAAATAGCTAAAAGCCAAAGAATACGCTTTCTATAATTCTAAAGAAAATGGCTTCCTACAGAGAATTCTATACCTACCTAATATATCAAAAAATTATGAGAGGAAAAGCCGAGATGCCCTTCAACAGATGACTGGATTAAGAAGCTGTGGTCCATATATACAATGGAATATTACTCAGCTATCAGAAAGAACGAATTCTCAACATTTGCTGCAACATGGACGGCACTGGAGGAGATAATGCTAAGTGAAATAAGTCAAGCAGAGAAAGACAATTATCATATGATTTCTCTCATCTATGGAACATAAGAACTAGGAGGATCGGTAGGGGAAGAAAGGGATAAAGAAAAGGGGGGTAATCAGAAGGGGGAATGAAACATGAGAGACTATGGACTATGAGAAACAAACTGAAGACTTCAGAGGGGAGGGGGTGGGGGAATGGGATAGACTGGTGATGGGTAGTAAGGAGGGCACGTATTGCATGGTGCACTGGGTGTTATACGCAACTAATGAATCATCGAACTTTACATCAGAAACCAGGGATGTACTGTATGGTGACTAACATAATATAATAAAAAAAAATTAAAAAAAATAAAAATAAAAATAATTCACATTTTAAGGGGGAAAAAAAAAAGAAAGATATTTTGAGAGAAGGAAGTCTCAAAAATGTGCGTCTTATACGTTCTGTCCCAGGACACTAGAGTGNCTTTACATCAGAAACCAGGGATGTACTGTATGGTGACTAACATAATATAATAAAAAAAATTAAAAAAAAATAAAAATAATTCACATTTTAAGGGGAAAAAAACAAAAGAAAGATATTTTGAGAGAAGGAAGTCTCAAAAATGTGAGTCTTATACGTTCTGTCCCAGGACACTAGAGTAGATGTGCTTCTCCCTGGAAGAGAGTACAGACCAAGGAAATGGAACTCAGGGTAAAAGACGAGGAGATACAGAGAGAAGATAAATGAAAGGAGCCCTGACAGGGACAGGGACAGGGAAGGGAGATCCAGGGGACAGTTGTGCGCAGGCATAAAAGGCAGTCGCTCCGGATTGGAGCCAGTCGGAAGGCTCTGGGAGAAAGCTTAAATTGATAACGATCCTCATGTGTCTGAATGTCTTGAGAGATTATACCACTAACGAAGTTTTCTTGGTGGGATTAATGAAACATGTAGAAAATTAGGCAAATTAGAGAGCTAAAATATGAACTCAGGGAAAACAAAAATTGTGCAAGAAAGCAAATGCAATGTTGGCTTACCATGACTTACCTGTGAACAGCGGTACAAAGTCACAAGATGAAAACAACAGAGATGAATCTCACCAAAATTGTGATTTAACTCTCTATACAGTGCCTAAAACTGAGAAACAATGAGTACAAGCTTATATTCGGAAATATGGAGGTGAACACCAAAATAATCAGCTGAAGGTGTTGAGAGGGGATGCTTCTGGAAAGAGGGAAATGGCAGTGAAGTGGGGAATTACTGTTTTTATAAGGAAATGTGTATGACTAATTGACTCTTTTTATGTATACACATTTTTGAGTTTGGCAAAAATAAAAACTAAAGGAAAGAAAAAAGAAAGGAAGAGCTAGAGGGGGAGGGAGGAAGAGGAGGAAGGAAGGAAGGAGGGAGGGAGGAAAGAGTGAAAAAGGCAAGGAATGAAAGGAAAAGAGGCTATGTAAATTCTTTTCTCTGGACAGACAACGCTTTGGTTAATATACGAACTTGGTGGGTAGGGCTCTGGACCTCAGGCGGCAGAGTTTTCAGAACGCAAAATCAGTCTACCATGCGTGTTGGCACATTTCCCCTCCTTCCTTACAACACTGATCGTAGGTTTTGGCTCGCTCTTGAACTGACTATAATCGTTCATTAACAAACCAAATGAATATCACAGGAAAATTCTCCCAATTTAGGTTGGGCTAAGACGGACATGTCTGAGGTGAGTCAATTAACACCAATGTTGCCTTTGCCCAGCTGTTCACACATTCACGGTACACTCGGGAGATCACAGCTATGTTTATTGAATTTACAATTCAGATTGAAGGAGAATTTTACAGCTATCTAGAACAGATTTGTGAAGATAACCCTTTGATCTTCTCCAGCTTTATGCATGTGCAGGTTGGGCCGCTGTGCGGGACAAAGGAGTAGGGCAGCTCTGTGAAATAACAGAGGCAAACGACCTTGAAACTGATGCTGGTCTCCTGGATGTTATTTGACTTCAGTGGGAGGAGACTTGCAATAAGGCACACTTACTTTTGTATCATCCTATCCTTTTGCATTGCAAGTGATGCCATCAGTATCACTGGATATTGACCCTCTTGCTTGACTGAAAGGGGCAGTTGAGAGACTGGGGGCAGCTAAGTGGGAGGGTAGCAAAAAGGCCCCGTGGACTTGGGTTCAAATTTCAGCACTGTCGGGGCGCCTGGGCGGTACAGTCATTAAGCGCCTGCCTTCAGCTCAGGGCGTGATCCCGGCGTTATGGGATCGAGCCCCACGTCAGGCTCCTCCGCTATGAGCCTGCTTCTTCCTCTCCCACTCCCCCTGCTTGTGTTCCCTCTCTCGCTGGCTGTCTCCGTCAACTAAATAAATAAAATCTTAAAGAAAAAAATTTCAGCACTGTCATTCATTTGGGTAATTTACATCCCATCTCTAAGCCCCAATTTCCTTACCTGTGAGGTAAGGATTGCAGCATTCTTTCGAAGGTTCCTACGAGGCCTATCTGAGGTCATGAAAGCCTGCAGGGCGGTGCCGGTGCACTAGGTATTCAGTGAAGGAGACTTGTCTTGCCCTGCGAATTGCCTCACCTTCAATCCTGGTAGCCACTGGTTCTACCTCATCTTGGAGAGGATGACCTCTCCAAGCAGGATCATTTATAGCTCCACTTGGAGCCCATCCCACGCGTTCTTTTATTTGGCCAGCGTAACAACTCTAAGAAGTAGGGTGAGCAGGGGAGCCTGGGTGGTACAGTCAGTTAAGTGAGTTAAGTGCCTGCCTTCGGCTCAGGTCGTGATCTCGGGGTCCTGGGAGCGAGCCTTGCATCAGGCTCCCTGCTCAGCGGGGAGCCTGCTATTCCCTCTCCTGCTCCCCCTCCTTGTGCTTTCAATCTCTGTCAAATAAATAAATAAATAAATAAATAAATAAATAAAATCTTTAAAAAATGTATACATATATATATGTATGTATGTATATCACATCTTCTTTATCCATTCATCTGTCGATGGACATCTCAGCTCTTTCCACAGTTTGGCTAT
>NC_048223.1:125809248-125816012 GCF_002007445.2 Ailuropoda melanoleuca
TTTTGTGCCAGTACCATATTGTCTTGATGATTACAGCTTTGTAATAGAGCTTGAAGTCCAGAATTGTGATGCCACCAGCTTTGGTTTTCTTTTTCAACATTCCTCTGGCTATTTGGGGTCTTTTCAGGTTCCATACAAATTTTAGGATTATTTGTTCCAGCTCTGTGAAAAATGTCAATGGTATTTTGATAGGGATTGCATTGACTGTGTAGATTGCTCTGGGTAGCATAGACATTTTAACAATATTTATTCTTCCAATCCGTGAGCATGGAATGTTTTTCCATTTCTTTGTGTCTTCCTCATTTTCTTTCATAAGTGTTCTGTAGTTTTTAGGGTACAGATCCTTTACCTCTTTGGTTAGGTTTATTCCTAGGCATCTTACAGTTTTGGGTGCAATTATAGATGGGATCAATTCCTTAATTTCTCTTTCTTCTGTTTCATTGTTAGTGCATAGAGATGCAATTGATTTGTGCATTGATTTTATATCCTGCCACGTTGCTGAATTGCTGTATGAGTTCTACCATTTTTGGGGTGGACTCTTTGAGTTTTCCACATAAAGTATCTTGTCATCTGTGAAGACTGAGAGTTTGAATTCTTCTTTGCCAATTTGAATGCCTTTCATTTCTTTTTGTTGTCTGACTGCTGAGGTTAGGACTTCTAGTACTATGTTGAATAACAGTGGTGAGAGTGGGCATCCCTGTCGTGTTCCTGATCTGAGAGGAAAAACTCAAAGACCCCATCAAAAAGGAGAATTACAGACCAATATCTCTGATGAACATGGATGCCAAAATTCTAACTAAGATACTAGCCAATAGGATCTAACACTAAATAAAAAGGATTATTCATCACCTCTAAGTGGGATTTATTCCTGGGCTGCAAGGGTGGTTCGACATTTGCAAGTGAATCAACGTGATACATCACATTAATAAAAGAAAAGACAAGAACCATATGATCCTCTTAATTGATGCAGAAAAAGCATTTGACAAAATACAGCATCCTTTCTTGATTAAAACTCTCCATAGTGTAGGGATAGAGAGAACATACCTCAATATCATAAGAGCCATCTACGAAAAGCCCACAACGAATATCATTCTCAATGGGGAAAAACCAAGGTCACTTTCAAGGGCATTTGGAAAGTTTCTCCTCTCTGGTGACAATTTTGTGAATCCTGCAAGATGCTGGCTTCTCAAATTCTCAGATGGTCTTACCACAAAGCTCTTTGTGACAGCTTTTGTTATAAACATTAGACTTATTTAGTCATCTTTGCAAGCTTATGCCAGATTGAACAGTATGAAGATTAGAGTAACCACCCGGTAGAAAGTTGCTCAAGGCTCATTTGCTCCTGGCCATGGCATCCTTGTTCTTGGAGCCGGCCTCACACTCCTTTTTATTTAAATCAGCAAAGTGCATTTTGCTCACACACAATCTTTTTCACGGACTGAAAACTGTAAAGCCAAGGCTGCCAGGTTCATCTTCATATAGTCTGCTGTGCAACCCTGGGCAGGTGATCCCTATCCTCCAGCCATAGGGAGGCCTTTGCACCTTACGGCAGCAGGGGAGGGCAAGGGAGCTTTTTAATACCAATTAGCAAAGATCACCCTAAATGCAATGCCAATTAGAACAATATACCCTTGGAAATAAAAACTCTTAACGCAAAAAAACCTCAATTCTGGTCCCAGGGAGAGTAAGAAAGCACAGATCCTAGATTAGGAGGCACAACACAGACTGACAAATTGCTCTGTGCTGCTCAATGTTTCCTACCGGGCCCAGGGGTCAGGGAGTCTGCTGGGTGTAGGCACTGGCTTTGAGCTCATCTGTGTGGGTTTAGGATCTTATTCCCAGATGGAGATGGTGCAGGTGGTGCCGGCAGCACATACGGGTGGGAGGATTTAGTCCCTTGGAGGAGTAACATCATATTCCCAGATGGAGAGGTCAAGGCTGTGGATATTTTTGGTGCCTTTCAGTAGGAGGACAACGTTATTCCCAGACCTGATTGGCAATCCTTTTTGGCATAATGGAATTTAAATGTTGGCAAGAATGCTGGCTTGTTTGTCACCTGATTGTGTTACAGAAATAAAACTCGGGTGCTCTGCTTGTCTGTGACGTATGACTCAGTGGTGCTGTCTGCAGGGAGTGGATGAGCAAAGGATTCATTGGGTAATTTTAGAGAAGAAAGCAGAACACAACTCTCTCTTCGTCTTTGATAGAACACAAAAAAGAGAAATGTTTAAATTGTCAAAAATGCATCTCAGCCATATAAGTCAAGTCAACTGGTAAACCAGTCAGTGGAACTATAAACCCAGCCATCAGTACCACAGTCCATTTCTATAAACCTTAACAAAGGGGTAGCAATAGAAAAGGTGTCAAACATTTTAATTTTGCTTCATGCAATTTATGTATTCCTAGTAGTAGAAACTATCAAAATTTATCAGGAACCATCCGAGACTCTGCTTCCCCTTGTTTAGTTGGAATTTTAAGCATTTTAGTGAGAAGGACCTAAAAATCCGTCCTCTAAAACATTTGACAAAATGGATCGGAAGAGTGCATAATAACACTTTATCTTTTCCTAATGAAAACACTGCCACCATCTGGTTAATAAATGGTTTTGACTACTGTTTTTATTGAGTGAAATAAGCAAGTCATGTTCCCTTCATTTAAAACAGGATCACAATTTCTAGTAAAGGTAATTTCTCCTCTTTTCATAAAAATTAATAGCATCTCATAATGCCTGTCATTCTTCAATCATTTCCAGGGTAAAATGCTCCGAAAAAGGCCTGTGCATGCTGTTCCCCCAGCAACAGTGGGAATCGTTTTCGTAGGGCACTAATGGTTTGCAGAGAGGATTGTTGAATCTGATGATTTCTGGATGATGAATCACACAGTGCACTTCATCCAGTTCACGGGACAGTTGTCCTCACTTCCGTCAAGTAGGGAGTGCCTGGGTTAGGGACCTGACCATCACAGATGTCCTCCAGTAGCCTCAGAACACCTCAAGGCTTGATAGGTGATCTTGATTCTCCAGGGAGTCCAGCTTTACCTCTGTATTTGTACATGACATGCTCCGAAGAACTTATCTGGGCTTTAGAACATCTTTTAGTCACCTACAATTTCTTCAAATGTTAGGACACAAAACAGGAAGAGAAGGGAAAAATCCAGAACAACTACATCTGGCAAGCATGAAATAGAACTCAAGAACTGATCAAATTTTATAAAATCAGAGGCATCCTCTCAATACTTACATGCATTTGTCAAGGTCAAATGTGGCACCAGGATCAGGGGCTGTGCCTATTACTTTGTTTGGAAATGTCCCTTACCAAGGAGGGCTGGGAGTCTTCGAGGGAAGCTCACCATTCCTAGAGCACATAATGAGCTGGCTTCCTGTGCCAGGCCTATTTCAGGCCCTTCTTCATAGAGGGCAGCGTTAGACTTTCAAGGTCAGGAAGTGCTGGGCTCCAGGAAAGGGAGTGAGGAACATCACCCTGGGAGCCCCTTCTGATGTAGGACCCCCATTTTAGCCAGGATCACGGAAGGGTGGTAGGGCTCACCCATGGGGGCTGGGAGCAGAGGGAGTATGTGAACAGGGGGTAGGAGCTCCTCAGCCACAGTGGCTGTAGAATGGGCTGGGGGTGAGCTAAGCTTGGGCATGTTGGGGAATCTCAGCCATGGAAGTGGTTTTTGCTTTGTTTTCTTGGGTTTGGTTTGATTTTAACTATTATAATAATGTCTGGGGTGTTCCTGACTGCCCTCGTTCAGCAAGACGGTGGTGGATGGGGTCTAATCATTCCAGGAACTGCTGCATTAACTGGAGTTGTACCATGTGTAATGTTACCCAAACTTCTTGCATTACGAAGTCCCTTTTTACCAAGTGTGGGGCAGGAAATGTGCCCGAGGAAGACACACTGGACACCTGGCAGTGTTGACTGCATGGCCTCCACACTCAGGGCACTGTCACCCTCAGGGGACCCAAAAGACAAGGGCTGGGAAATCACTCTAATGTTTCCAGGAATCTGCTTCCAATGGGGCACCATAAGAAGCTTGAAAGACACATCACCCCTTCTAACACCTCCCTGCCGGTTGGGTGGGTGATGCCAGCCCTACTTTGGGGATAGGAAATGGGCTTGAATAAGAAGGAAAGGGATCTGCTGAAGTTCACACAGTGGGTAAGCAGTAGGCTGATATTCAAACTCATGAGTTCCTGCTTCTTGCACACCACATGGCAGGACAGAGGACAAGAAGACTGGGCAGTGACCTCAGGGTTGCCTAGAACCTGATGGTGACTTTGAATGCTTTACTTGCCCTCTTTGGACTTCAGTTTTCTGACATGTAGAATGAAGGAGTCGGCTAGAATGATCTCTAGAGGACTTTAGCATTTCTTATGTTCTGAGGTTTCCCACAACGATGATTGTGAGTGTGTGTGTGTTTGTGTGTGCTCACTATAGTAAGAGCTAATAGGGGAGTGCATGTAGATGTCCTACCTTTACACCATGATCATATCAACTGAATTTTCACACTGACATTTAATACAGTTGTTTCAGTTGAACAGTCAGATAGAAGCCAGAGAGAGAAAGAGAGAGAGAGGAGATGGTGTTCACTGGGGTCCCTTTCCTTCCAGCTAATGAGGAAAATGTTAAGGATTTCCAGGACAAAAAGATTCATTTCTCCAACAGGCTTTAATAAGAAAGGGGGAGGGATCATTAAGAATTTAAAATATGAAGATAAAAGCTCTCAAAGGTTCCTAAGCACCGTCATTAAGCTGCAACATCATTTATTAACTGTGTGGTTTTGTAGAACTCTTTATACTTAATACTTAACTCAATTGAGTTCAGGCATGAAAGTATTTCTGCAACACTATTATGTAATGTAAGGACAAGTGCCCATTTCAGGATATTATAAATGCCTGATGGCATGTGCATTCCATGGTAGAGTTAACGTTAACATAAGGTGCAGGGCAAATACTTTTAGTTTCCCTCTGGCCTTCATAGTGGTCCCCAGAAATAAAGGAGATAAAAATATTTTTTATTCAAAGATATCTATTCAAAAAATTTTATTCAGAAAACGGGGCTTGGGGAATTTTAAAAGAAAAGTTAAAAAAAATCTTTTTGTTAGAAAAATTCTTGCTGGGCTATGGCCCACCTTATCTCTTAACACCCAATCAACCTGACATTTTAATGATATCAAGACCTAAAGGAATTCATGGTACTGATTTTAGCAAGAAATGGAGATCAATTATTAAATGTCCCAGCTCTTCACATGCATCCCGGGTCCTTTCTGCCACAAGCCTTTGGCTCTCCTCGCACATTCTCCCACAGGCAGAGGGATGCACTTGACTTTCCTGACTCCGGTGGGGCTGAGTCTGGGCTGCTGGGGCTCTTCCTACAGTCCAGGAATGAAATCCTTCATTAAGAGGAACCCCCAAAGCAAACATAGCCCCAGTACTTTTCCGAAGAGCGATTTCCCCCAAATGGGTGCTCTGGGCCTTCACTTCACCACCCTCTTCGTGCAACCTCAGAGGTTGAGGGAATCAGAAGCAGCATCTCACCAGCCTCACTCACCCCACGCTGCCCTGGTTCCTTCCGCCCAGCTCCCCCTCCAGGAGGTGTGCTAACCTTGGCTGCACAAATGGGACTTCTTGCAGAAATTCAAAGCCTGCGGGCTTCCACGTGATGACGCAGACTTGATCTGGAGGGACAAGATCCTGGCGTCAGGGCCGTCTCTAGCTGGAAGATTTTAACGAACAGCTCTACATCTTTCTTTTTCCACGCCTTTTTCCACCTGGCCTTTGCACAGTCTTTCTCCTGTTCTGTGCTCACTCCCTCAAGCCATATGATTTCAAGAAGAAACTTCTCATCACTATCTGAACATCACTCAACAAGCAAAGAACAATCTAGAGATGGAAGCGAGTTGGAAAGAGGGTCTTCTTGTATGCCCCACATCCCAGCTTAGGACAGAACCTGATGTGGGGGAGGGGGTCAGGGGGTCAACTTGAAAACTCTAGAAGACAGAATAACTGGATTTTTCCTACTTCATCTGATGTAAGGTTTTATTTCATTCTGTTTTAATGTTGTAAGAGTAATGCACAACTAGAAATTGCTATCATGTTATTAAAGCATATTTGAAAATGATTTCTTTTTTTTCCTTTTTTTATAATAATTTTTTTTATTATATTATGTTAGTCACCATACAGAACATCCCTGGTTTTTGATGTAAAGTTCGATGATTCATTAGTTGCGTATAATACCCAGTGCACCATGCAATATGTGCCCTCCTTACTACCCATCACAAGCCNCCCATCACCAGCCTATCCCATTCCCCCACCCCCCTCCCCTCTGAAGCCTGCAGTTTGTTTCTCAGAGTCCATAGTCTCTCATGCTTCATTCCCCCTTCTGATTACCCCCCCTTTCTTTATCCCTTTCTTCTCCTGTCANCAGAGTCCATAGTCCCTCATGCTTCATTCCCCCTTCTGATTACCCCCCCTTTCTTTATCCCTTTCTTCTCCTGTCAATCTTCCTAGTTCTTATGTTCCATAGATGAGAGAAACCATATGATTATTGTCTTTCTCTGCTTGACTTATTTCACTTAGCATTATCTCCTCCAGTGTCGTCCACGTTGCAGCAAATGTTGAGAAATGGTTCTTTTTGATAGCTGAGTAATATTCCATTGTATATATGGACCACATCTTCTTAATCCAGTCATCTGTTGAAGGGCATCTCGCCTCCTTCCACGATTTAGCTATTGTGGACAATGCTGCTATGAACATTGGGGTG